>NC_034186.2:27076588-27083706 GCF_002021735.2 Oncorhynchus kisutch
CAGGTTGATGAGGCCTTCCCAGCCAGCTAGTTCAGGTTGATGAGGCCTTCCCAGCCAGCTAGTTCAGGTTGATGAGGCCTTCCCAGCCAGCTAGTTCAGGTTGATGAGGCCTTCCCAGCCAGATAGTTCAGGTTGATGAGACCTTCCCAGCCAGCTGGTTCAGGTTGATGAGGCCTTCCCAGCCAGCTAGTTCGGGTTGATGAGGCCTTCCCAGCCAGATAGTTCAGGTTGATGAGGCCTTCCCAGCCAGCTGGTTCAGGTTGATGAGGCCTTCCCAGCCAGCTAGTTCAGGTTGATGAGGCCTTCCCAGCCAGCTAGTTCAGGTTGATGAGGCCTTCCCAGCCAGCTGGTTCAGGTTGATGAGGCCTTCCCAGCCAGCTGGTTCAGGTTGATGAGGCCTTCCCAGCCAGCTGGTTCAGGTTGATGAGGCCTTCCCAGCCAGCTAGTTCAGGTTGATGAGGCCTTCCCAGCCAGCTGGTTCAGGTTTATGAGGCCTTCCCAGCCAGCTAGTTCAGGTTGTCTGGCCTTCCCAGCAGGCTAGTTCAGGTTGATGAGGCCTTCCCAGTCAGCTAGTTCAGGTTAATGAGGCCTTCCCAGCCAGCTGGTTCAGGTTGATGAGGCCTTCCCAGCCAGCTAGTTCAGGTTGTCTGGCCTTCCCAGCCAGCTAGTTCAGGTTGATGAGGCCTTCCCAGCCAGCTAGTTCAGGTTGATGAGGCCTTCCCAACCAGCTAGTTCAGGTTGATGAGGCCTTCCCAGCCAGCTAGTTCAGGTTGATGAGGCCTTCCCAGCCAGCTAGTTCAGGTTGATGAGGCCTTCCCAGCCAGCTAGTTCAGGTTGATGAGGCCTTCCCAGCCAGCTGGTTCAGGTTGATGAGGCCTTCCCAGCCAGCTAGTTCAGGTTGTCTGGCCTTCCCAGCCAGCTAGTTCAGGTTGATGAGGCCTTCCCAGCCAGCTAGTTCAGGTTGATGAGGCCTTCCCAGCCAGATAGTTCAGGTTGTCTGGCTAGCTGGAAACAGCAGCAGCATGCCGCTAGTTATAACTTGTAAAATAAAGTGATGTTTATTTCAATTGTGAGGGATATACATTGGTCACCATGTGTATGTCACCATGATATGCCAATTAGCTAACGAAACGACAAGCCTGTGTGAATTTACCAGTGCATTGGTGTTGTATCGAGCAAAAAACTGGTTGAATCAATGTTGTGTCCACATCATTTCAACCACAATATTCAATGTGATGACTTTGAATCTTTGGATTAACAAACGCATCAATGTAAGGGAATTTCACAGCTTTTTCACCACATTTTTTACCTAAATCCAATGACATGGTAACATTTTAAGTTGATTTCACGTTGAATTCACATTAGTTGAAAATTCAATTAGACGTGGGAGGCGTGTATTCCTTACGTAAACTGTTTACTATTTAAGGACCAAACAGTGTGTCCTTCACGTCGGCTTGCCGATCACTGCTGTCCTGCAGTAAGGAGAAGGAAGTAGATACAGTGCCTTGCGAAAGTATTCGGCCCCCTTGAACTTTGCGACCTTTTGCCACATTTCAGGCTTCAAACATAAAGATATAAAACTGTATTTTTTTGTGAAGAATCAACAACAAGTGGGACACAATCATGAAGTGGAACGACATTTATTGGATATTTCAAACTTTTTTAACAAATCAAAAACTGAAAAATTGGGCGTTGCAAAATTATTCAGCCCCTTTACTTTCAGTGCAGCAAACTCTCTCCAGAAGTTCAGTGAGGATCTCTGAATGATCCAATGTTGACCTAAATGACTAATGATGATAAATACAATCCATCTGTGTGTAATCAAGTCTCTGTATAAATGCACCTGCACTGTGATAGTCTCAGAGTTCTGTTAAAAGCGCAGAGAGCATCATGAAGAACAAGGAACACACCAGGCAGGTCCGAGATACTGTTGTGAAGAACTTTAAAGCCGGATTTGGATACAAAAAGATTTCCCAAGCTTTAAACATCCCAAGGAGCACTGTGCAAGCGATAATATTGAAATGGAAGGAGTATCAGACCACTGCAAATCTACCAAGACCTGGCCGTCCCTCTAAACTTTCAGCTCATACAAGGAGAAGACTGATCAGAGATGCAGCCAAGAAGCCCATGATCACTCTGGATGAACTGCAGAGATCTACAGCTGAGGTGGGAGACTCTGTCCATAGGACAACAATCAGTCGTATATTGCACAAATCTGGCCTTTATGGAAGAGTGGCAAGAAGAAAGCCATTTCTTAAAGATATCCATAAAAAGTGTCGTTTAAAGTTTGCCACAAGCCACCTGGGAGACACACCATGGAATGGTTCAAAAATAAACATATCCAGGTGTTAGAATGGCCAAGTCAAAGTCCAGACCTGAATCCAATCGAGAATCTGTGGAAAGAACTGAAAACTGCTGTTCACAAATGCTCTCCATCCAACCTCACTGAGCTCGAGCTGTTTTGCAAGGAGGAATGGGAAAAAATGTCAGTCTCTCGATGTGCAAAACTGATAGAGACATACCCCAAGCGACTTACAGCTGTAATCGCAGCAAAAGGTGGCGCTACAAAGTATTAACTTAAGGGGGCTGAATAATTTTGCACGCCCAATATTTCTGTTTTTGATTTGTTAAAAAGTTTGAAATATCCAATAAATGTCGTTCCACTTCATGATTGTGTCCCACTTGTTGTTGATTCTTCACAAAAAAATACAGTTTTATATCTTTATGTTTGAAGCCTGAAATGTGGCAAAAGGTCGCAAAGTTCAAGGGGGCCGAATACTTTCGCAAGGCACTGTAGATAGTGTAACCAATACCAGGCCAGAGTGACAGCTAAAACACATTTATTGTAGAGATTTTTTTTCTTTACCAAACAATTACTCAGGTAAAAAAATGGATTGATACTCTCCCAGGTCCCAACTTTGGCAAACAAGTTTCAAATTCTCACTGAAGTTTCTACCAACAAGCATAAAGTAGTTAGCTGGGGAGGGCTCATCAGGACATCTGTCTGAAGAAGACCCTCCCCGGAAAATGTTTTCCCCCCTTTGAAAATGTCCAAGGGAGTCGGACATCCTCCCCAGACCAGAGGCAGAATGTGTGTGTGTATGAGTCTGTGTTTGTAATTAATCCATGTAAGGATATTGGATTTCTCTTTCTAGGGAGAACACCAGGGTTTAGCCTACCTGTATCACCCCCAATCACACACACCTCTGTAAACACACCTAAACGTGTAATAGTTTAGCTGATCCACCCAGGGGACAGGTAGATTACAGGCCATCTCTGAGTGTGTGTATGTGTGTGTCCGCTCGGATGATTACAGGCAGGCTGAGGATTTAAAGCCCAAAACTTACACCCCTCTAATCCACCACTCCCTCAGACGCAGTACACAAGCACACACACACACACAGCTGCTTGGAAAGCCAAATCCTCTCACCACTACACACACACACACACACTAATAAGCCCAACAGCCTCAGGATGAGAAGGCAGGATGGGAAAGGAAATAAAAGAAGAGAGGGAGGAGGGATAGAAAAGGGAGGAGGGATATAAGAGGGAGGAGGGAGAGAAGAGGGAGAGAAGATGGAGCGAAGAGGGAGAGAAGAGGGAGGAGGGAGAGAAGAGGGAGAGAAGAGGGAGGAGGGATAGAAAAGGGAGGAGGGAGAGAAGAGGGAGAGAAGATGGAGAAAAGAGGGAGAGAAGAGGGAGGAGGGATAGAAAAGGGAGGAGGGATATAAGAGGGAGGAGGGAGAGAAGAGGGAGAGAAGAGGGAGGAGGGATAGAAAAGGGAGGAGGGATATAAGAGGGAGGAGGGAGAGAAGAGGGAGAGAAGATGGAGCAAAGAGGGAGAGAAGAGGGAGGAGGGAGAGAAGAGGGAGAGAAGAGGGAGCGAAGAGGGAGAGAAGAGGGAGGAGGGAGAGAAGAGGGAGAGAAGAGGGAGAGAAGATGGAGAGAAGAGGGGAGAGAAGAGGGAGGAGGGAGAGAAGAGGGAGAGAAGAGGGAGAGAAGAGGGAGAGAAGAGGGAGGAGGGATAGAAAAGGGAGGAGGGATAGAAGAGGGAGGAGGGATAGAAGAGGGAGGAGGGATATAAGAGGGAGGAGGGATAGCAAAGGGAGGAGGGATAGAAGAGGGAGATAAGGAGGAGGGATAGAAGAGGGAGGAGGGAGCGAAGAGGGAGAGAAGAGGGAGGAGGAGAGAAGAGGGAGGAAAGAGAGAAGAGGGAGGAAGGAGAGAAGAGGGAGAGAAGAGTGAGGAGGGATAGAAGAGGGAGGAGGGATAGAAGAGGGAGGAAGGAGAGAAGAGGGGTAGGGAGAGATGAGGGAGTAAGGAGAGAAGAGGGAGAGAAGAGTGAGGAGGGATAGAAGAGGGAGGAGGGATAGAAGAGGGAGGAAGGAGAGAAGAGGGGGAGGGAGAGAGAGGGAGGAGAGAGAGAAGAGGGAGGAGAGAGAGAAGAGGGAGGAGAGAGAGAAGAGGGAAGATGGAGAGAAGAGGGAGGAGGGAGAGAAGAGGGAGGAGGGAGAGAAGAGTGAGCAGGGAGAGAAGAGGGAGGAGGGAGAGAAGAGGGAGGAGGGATAGAAGAGTGAGGAGGGAGAGAAGAGGGAGCGAAAGAGGGAGAGAAGAGTGAGGAGGGAGACAAGAGTGAGGAGGGAGACAAGAGGGAGGAGGGAGAAAAGAGGGAGGAGGGAGAAAAGAGGGAGGAGGATAGAAGAGTGAGGAGAGAGAGAAGAGTGAGGAGGGAGACAAGAGTGAGGAGGGAGACAAGAGGGAGGAGGGAGAAAAGAGGGAGGAGGGAGAGAAGAGGGAGGAGGGAGAAAAGAGGGAGGAGGGAGAGAAGAGGGGAGGAGGGAAAGGAGAAGGAAAGAGGAATGTTCCAGTATGCTTCAACTCCCTATCCTTTCTCACCCCCCCAAACCTTCCCCCTTTCCCCACTCTTTCACCCACCCCATCCCTCCGGTCCCACACCTTATATCCGTCCTCTCCCCCTCCTCCCTTTCCTCCCTCATCCTCCCCCCTCCTCTTTTACCCCAGCTCCAGCTCCTAGGAGAGGTGACACACTTTGAGGATAAATTAGAAACAGGGTGCAATCCTGAGTCCAACACAGAGCATAGAAAACACACACACACAGAACACACACGTGCTGGAACCTACATACACACACATATAGCTAAGCCTACATAGACACGTGCCCGACCTAGGCATACACACCATACAACTTACACATGCTCTTAAACACACACACACACACACACACACACACACACACACACACACACACACACACAGGACAGGGGGTATAGAGGGAAGACTCTTAACGCTTCTGCTGTGACTGGCCCCCTGGAGAGACAGAACATGTCAGCTCAGAGATAGAGAGAGAGAGAGCGAGAGCAGGGTTGGAAAGGAGAGGACTCATTATCTCTACACAGACAGAACCTCAGTGTGGTATAGTGTCCTCTGCTTCACTGCTCACCCCTGATCAGCCTCTCTAGTCCCTCCCATTACCCCTTCCTTCCTTCCACCCCTCACCCCACCCCTTCATTCCCCAACATTCAACAGAACCATTGAGTTTTCTCATTATGAGTGAGATACCTTGGGGATTTCTAATTGCAATCATCATTGTTCTAGTGTCATCTCCCTCCACCCTGAATGCCGTGGAAACCGTCCACTAGGGGTTCAAACTAAAAACTCTAAACAAGTGTCCAGAACTGGGATTGAACCCACAGTTTATGGAGCAGGAGATTGCTGCTTAAACCCCTGTGCCATCCGTCCACAATAAGCAAGGCGAGTCTTAATTAATAACTGTAATTAACTGTGTTTCTGTTTTAACCCAAACCGTTATCCTTATCCAAACGGAGTTCATTGCCTGAAGTTCACCATGGAGTTGTTTCTGTATCCCAAACCGTTATCCTTATCCAAACGGAGTTCATGCCTGAAGTTCACCATGGAGTTGTTTCTGTATCCCAAACCGTTATCCTTATCCAAACGGAGTTCATGCCTGAAGTTCACCATGGAGTTGTTTCTGTATCCCAAACCGTTATCCTTATCCAAACGGAGTTCATGCCTGAAGTTCACCATGGAGTTGTTTCTGTATCCCAAACCGTTATCCTTATCCAAATGGAGTTCATGCCTGAAGTTCACCATGGAGTTGTTTCTGTATCCCAAACCGTTATCCTTATCCAAACGGAGTTCATGCCTGAAGATCACCATAGAGTTGTTTCTGTATCCCAAACCGTTATCCTTATCCAAACGGAGTTCATGCCTGAAGTTCACCATGGAGTTGTTTCTGTATCCCAAACCGTTATCCTTATCCAAACGGAGTTCATGCCTGAAGATCACCATAGAGTTGTTTCTGTATCCCAAACCGTTATCCTTATCCAAACGGAGTTCATGCCTGAAGTTCACCATAGAGTTGTTTCTGTATCCCAAACCTTAACTCTTAACTCAGTCGGAAAGAATGCCTTAATTAACCGTAAAGTTGTATCTAAGTGCCTAATATGCATAAAGTGTCTGGACCTCATGCGGGATCTGTGTTTCTAAATACAGGACCTCACCACTAGGGGAAATGGTGAGCGCTATTACAATCAGGTAATCATTAAACTCCGGCTCCGAGGGTCGAGTGTTTAATCCCAGTGATTGGTAATCCTTTTTACAACTTCGAAATGTGATGTTTCATCCCAAACGTATAATTTTGCAGTGAGACTGTGAAAGCTTGTTGATCATTGACTATACAGCACTCTCAGATTGTACAAACACTGAGAAACATAATTATGTCCACACACAGTAATAAAACTAACACTCACACAAAAGTACACACACTTGAACACACACACTGTGGATGCCAGGTGTAGGCTGGGTCTCAGGAGATACAGTTGACAGGTGTGTGAGAACCACACACACTCATACACACAAATTCACACAAACACACACAAATACACACACGCACATACACATATACACACACACAAATGCACACACATACACACTCACATTGATGAGCTGAATAAATCCCTATTAATTAGCAGATAAAACCAGCCGAGCAGCGATGCAGGACACCATCTGACACAGACCAACACTCTGGTAGACAGGGGGAGAGAGAGAGGGGAAAGAGACAAGGTGTAGAGAGAGGG
>NC_034186.2:27383806-27618806 GCF_002021735.2 Oncorhynchus kisutch
TCCATACTGTTAGCCAACGTTCAATCGCTGGAAAATAAATGGGACAAACTAAAAGCACGTACATCCTACCAACAGAACATTACAAACTGTAATATCTTGTGTTTCACAGAGTCATGGTTGAACAACAACATTAATAACATACAGCTGGCGGGTTATACACACTATCGGCAGGATAGAACAGCAGCCTCTGGTAAGACACGGGGTGGTGGCCTATGTATTTTTGTAAACAACAGCTAGTGCACGATATCGAAGGAAGTCTCAAGGTTGTTCTCGCCTGAGATAGAGTATCTCATGATAAGCTGTAGACCACACAATCTACCTATAGAGTTTTCATCAGTATTTTTCATAGCTGTCTACATACCATCACAGACCGATGCTGGCACTAAGATCGCACTCAATGAGCTGAATACCACCATAAGCAAACAGGAAAACGCTTATCCAGAGGCGGCGCTCCTAGTGGCCTGGGACTTAAATCAGTTTTTACCTAATTTCCATCAGCTAATCAAATGGCTACTCAGACTATTTGCATTGCCCCCCCATTCTACACTGCTGCTACTCTCTGTTATCTATGCATAGTGTCACAGGCCGGCTCATAGCCTGTGGCAAAAATGAGGGGACGCGAACAACGGGTATAGGCCAATCAAAAAGGTTCTTTATTATAAACCAGAACTATTAACTTTAAACAAAGAAAAAGGAATGAGGTGTGAAAGTATCATAATGTAAGGTGTATGTAAAGTACAGGGATGCATGGATCTGTGTGTGTGAATGACTGAGTGAAAACTATGCAAAACTACAAAGGAACAAACAAAACAGGATCATACCTGGAGGAGCAGAGAGAGAGAGAGGAGTGATTAGTGAAGCAGTTTAAATACCTCAACACCGGTACCCCCTGTATATTGCCTCGCTATTGTTATTTTACTGCTGCTCTTTAATTATTTGTTACTTTTATCTCTTACTTTTTTAGATATTTTCTTAACTGCATTATTGTTTAAGGGCTTGTAAGTAAGCATTCCACTGTACTTGTTGTTTTCGGCCCATGTGACAAATAAAACTTTTTTGACTCTGTGAATCAGGCCTTCATGGAAGAATTGCTGCAAAGAAACTTCTACTAAAGGACACCAATAATAAGAAGAGACTAGCTTGGGCCAAGAAACACGAGCAATGAACATTAGACCGGTGGAAATCTGTCCTTTGGTCTGATGAGTCCAAATGTGAGATTTTTGGTTTCAACCGCTGTGTCTTTGTGAGACACAAAGTAGGTGAACAGATGATCCCCGCATGTGTGGTTCCCACCGTGAAGCATGGAGGATGAGGTGATGTGTGGGTGCTTTGCTGGTGACACAGTCAGTGATTTATTTAGAATTCAAGGCACACTTAACCAGCATGGCTACCACAGCATTCTGCAGCGATACGCCATCCCATCTGGTTTGTGCTTAGCGGGACTATCATTACTTTTTAAACAGGACAATGACAACACACCTCCAGGCTGTGTAAGGGCTATTTGACTAAGAAGGAGAGCCATGGAGTGCTGCATCAGATGACCTGGCCTACACAATCACCTGACCTCAACTCAATTGCGATAGTTTGGGATGAGTTGGACCACAGAGTGAAGGAAAATCAGCCAACGGTCAACCGAATCATTTCTAGTCATCTCATCCTTCCAGGCTTTTCCTTCTCTTGACATTATAATGCGATTGGCAACTTTCATAATTTAGGTGCATTACCGCCACTGACCTCATTCGTCTTTTAGTCACCCATGTGGGTATAACCAATGAGGAGATGGGCGAGGTATGACTTGCAGCACGAACTGCGTCAGAAATAGAACTGACTTCTATTTTAGCCCTTGGCAACGCAGACGCTCGTTAGCGCGCAATAATTTAATAACATAGTCAGACTGTTAGCTTACACCGGGGTTTGCGTGGTCTGGTGTGAATTTCATCAGGAGTGGATTTTATACGTTTTAGTAGAAAAGGGCGGTTCCATGACACCGACGTAATGTCTATGCTCACGTGGGTGTGGCCATTGATTTGGTTAACTTCATATGAAAAACCCATACTCTCATTTAAAGGTTAACATCACATGACATCTTTTGTCACTAAAGCACTAAATAAACTTCAATTAGTGCTAAATACAACTGCTAGAATCCTGACGAGAACCCAAAAATTTGATCATATTACTCCAGTGCTAGCCTCCCTACACTGGCTTCCTGTTAAGGCAAGGGCTGATTTCAAGGTTTTACTGCTAACCTACAAAGCATTACATGGGCTTGCTCCTACCTATCTCTCTGATTTGGTCCTGCCGTACATACCTACAGGTCACAAGACGCAGGCCTCCTAATTGTCCCTAGAATTTCTTAGCAAACTCCTATAGGCTTTCTCCTATAGAGCTCAATTTTGATGGAATGGTCTGCCTACCCATGTGAGAGACGCAGACTTGATCTCAACCTTTAAGTCTTTATTGAAGACTCATCTCTTCAGTGGGTCATATGATTGCGTGTAGTCTGGCGCAGGAGTGTGAAGGTGAACGGAAAGGCTCTGGAGCAACGAACTGCCCTTGCTGTCTCTGCCTGGCCGGTTCCCCTCTTTCCACTGGGATTCTCTGCCTCTAACCTTATTACAGGGGCTGAGACACTGGCTTACTGGTGCTCTTTCATGCCGTACCTAGGAGGGGTGAGTCACTTGAGTGGGTTGAGTCACTGATGTGATCTTCCTGTCTGGGTTGGTGCCCCCCCTTGGGTTGTGCCATGGCGCAGATCTTTGTGGGCTATACTCGGCCTTGTCTCCAGGATGGTAAGTTGTTGGTTGAAGATATCCCTCTAGTGGTGTGGGGGCTGTGCTTTGGCAAAGTGGGTGGGGTTATACCCTTCCTGTTTGGCCCTGTCCGGGGGTATCATCGGATGGGGCCACAGTGTCTCCTGACGCCTCCTGTCTCAGCCTCCAGTATTTATGCTGCAGTAGTTTGTGTCGGGGGGCTAGGGTCAGTTTGTTATATCTGGAGTACTTCTCCTGTCTTATCCGGTGTCCTGTGTGAATTTAAGTATGCTCTCTCTAATTCTCTCTTTCTCTCGGAGGACCTGAGCCCTAGGACCATGCCTCAGGACTACCTGGCATGATGACTCCTTGCTGTCCCCAGCCCACCTGGCCGTGCTGCTGCTCCAGTTTTAACTGTTCTGCCTGCGGCTATGGAATCCTGACCTGTTCACCGGACGTGCTACCTGTCCCAGACCTGCTGTTTTCAACTCTCTAGAGACAGCAGGAGTGGTAGAAATACTCTTAATGATCGGCTATGAAAGGCCAACTGACATTTACTCCTGAGGTGCTGACTTGCTGCACCCTCGACAACTGCTGTGATTATTATTATTTGACCATGCTGGTCATTTATGAACATTTGAACATCTTGGCCATGTTCTGTTATAATCTCCACCCGGCACAGCCAGAAGAGGACTGGCCACCCCTCATAGCCTGGTTCCTCTCTAGGTTTCTTCCTAGGTTTTGGCCTTTCTAGGGAGTTTTACCTAGCCACCGTGCTTCTACACCTGCATTGCTTGCTGTTTGGGGTTTTAGGCTGGGTTTCTGTACAGCACTTTTAGATATCAGCTGAGGTACAAAGGGCTATATGAATAAATTGTGAAAATAAATCTTTTCACAAATAGTTTAATGAGTAATCACATGTTTCACAATATTTAGATGTAAACCTGACAGCTGGGAAATGTACAGGGAGCCACAATCTACACCCAGAAAGGGCCACATCATGACACTATTTTGACGAATCTCAAATATAAAATATATTTTGATTTGTTGAACACTTTTTTTGGTTACTACATGATTCCGTAGGTGTTGTTTTAATGTCATCACTATTATTCTACAATGTAGAAAATAGTCAAAGTAAAGAAAAATCCTTGAATGAGTAGGTGTGTCCATACTTTTGACTGGTACTGTACATGTCTTTTATCTGAACTGTTACATTGTAGAGGCCCAGAGACTTTGGATGGGACCCCTGTTTCCAGGCAGACTTTTATTGAACCAATTGACGGAAACTAATGATAGTGATTATTCCCAGTTTCACTGATGATTTGTAAGTTCTCTCTCTCTCTCATCCCTGTAGTTATGCTGAGCTACCCAAGGAGGTGAAGAACACCATTTCCCATCGGTATCAAGCTCTGGCAGCCATGTCTGAACACTTCTCCTCTCAGGACAATGGCACACCAGACAGCAAGAAGAAGATATGGCTATTAACCCCTGATCAGATCACATAACCATTAGAGGGATACAAAATCTGACCCTGTATCAGTGGTGGGGCAACTTCTACCTACTCTGACTTATGGGTATCAGAGTCTGAGCCAATCAAACAGTTCTGATGTTGAATTGAGATAGTGGTGCTTTTGATACAGTGCCTTCAAAAAGTATTCACACCCCTTGACTTTTTCCACAGTTTGATGTGTTACACATGGGATTAAAATTGAAAAAGAATTGTCAACGATCTACACAAAATACTCTACAATGTCTAAGTTGAATTTAAAAAAAAATCTATTTCTAAAACACAAAACACTATCTTGATTCGATAAGTATTCAACCCCCTGAGTCAATACATGTTATAATCACCTTTGGCAGTGATTACAACTGTGAGTCTTTCTGGGTATGTTTCGAAGAGCTTTGCACACCTGGATTGTACAATATATGCAAATTAGTATATCAAAAAAATCAAGCTCTGTCAAGTTGTTAGTTGATCATTACAACACAGCCATTTAAGTCTTGCCATAGTTTTAAGTCAAAACTGTAACTAGGTCACTCATTAAATGTTGTCTTGGTAAGCAACTCCAGCATATAATTGGCCTTGTGTTTTAGATTATTGTCCTGAAAATATGTAGAATGGTGCTGTTGTGTTGGATTTGCCCCAAACAACACTTTGTTTTCAGGACATAAAGTTAATTTCTTTGGTACATTTTTTTGCAGTTTTACGTTAGTGCCTTATTGCAAAAAGGATGCATGTTTAGGAATAAAAAAAATTGGACTGGCTTTCTTCTTTTCACTCTGTCATTTAGTTTAGTATTGTGAAGTAACTACAATTTCTTTGATCCATCCTCAGTTTTCTGCTATCACAGCCTCATTGTGAAATCCCTGAGCAGTTTCCTTCCTCTCAGGCAACTGAGTTAGGAAGGACGCCTGTATTTTTGTAGTGATTGGGTGATTGATACACCATCCAAAGTGTAATTAATAACTTCTCCATGCTCAAAGGGATGTTAAATATCTACTTTTTAATATGTACCCACCTACCAATAGGTGCCCTTTGCGAGGCATTGGAAAACCTTGCTGGTCTTTGTGTTTCAATCTGTTTTTGAAATTCACTGCTTGACTGAGAGACCTTAAAATTATCTTGATGTGTGGTGTGCAGAGATGAGTTAGTCAGTCATGTTAAATACAATTATTGCATCTGTGCAACTTATGTGACTTGTTAAGCATATTTTTTACTCTTGAACTTATTTAGGCTTGCCATAACAAAGGGGTGGAATACAATATTGACTCAAGACATTTCAGCTTTTAATTTGTACAAATTTCAAAATAATCTAATTCCACTTTGACATTATGGAGTCTTGTGTGTAGGCCACTGACACAAAATCTAAATTGAATCGATTTTAAATTCAGGCTGTAACACAACAAAATGTGGGGGAAAGTGAAGGGGTTTGAATACTTTCTGAAGGCACTCTATATGCTTTCCTTAAACTGGAAGAACTCAAGATGTATTGTGTCCTTTGTCCAACCTGGATTATGTGGGTTTAGAACCAAGACTTTTGCTTTCTAAAGTGCAGACTCCAAACCAGGACTATACTCATACTGTATGTGTGATGTGTTACTGAGGCAGGTTCTGTGGGTGTGTATGGAGTGCCCCAAGAGAAGTGTATAATAAACCATAAACATTCTGCCATCCTTAGTTTTATTTCTCTTTACGGAAGGAACACAGTGAATGTTTTCTCTTCTGTTTCTCACACTTCAATTCCCTCCTCTCCACTCGTTTCCCCTCATCACCTCTCCTCGTCTTGTCTCCCCTTCTCTGGTGAAGGTCCCATGAGTTGACGTGTGTTTTATTGTGGAAAACATTCATGAATGCAGCTGATGGGGAAAACAACTGCACTAACACATCAACCTCCACTAAAATGGAGTCTTCAGTCAATATTGACCTGTGAAGGAATGCTCTTCATAATTGACCTCTTTGGTCCAAGGCCTTCCTTCTGTGTTCACAGACCTGAAAGTTGAATGGATGGAAGCAGTGGATGGATAGGGGCTATTTGGTGACTGATTCCATTTCTTCCCCTTCTTATGATAGTGAAAGGGTATGCGACTGAGTTACCATCCTCCTAGAATCTAGAAGTTATTGATTTTTACAGATAACTCTTATTTAGAATAGATCATCTTTATTAGACATTGGTATGAATTTGTACATCATTTAATATACAGAAGTACAATGCACAGGAACATGCAATATTTCAATACATGCTGAGCTAGAGAGCAGCAAGTTTGTCTCTGAAAATGTTTCCTACTGGGGGGGAGAGGCACTATGTACAGGATCGAATGAGTTTCATACACAGTACACACATTAGACCTTGTATGATCACTGATGTGTGAGAGCAGTAGACTTGATAATGTTGGCTTTGCCCCCAATCCCCTTCTCAAAACTATACATGAAATACAATAAAAGCACTACTCTGATGACCAAACAGTAGAAAAATAATTCCTCTATAAACATATTTGTGGACGTTGCCACAGCAATTGCCTTTCCACAGAAACAAGATACCTGCAGGGGGTTCCATTCATAATGCAATTTGCTAGAATAATTTTAAATCTCAATCACTATAGTGGCCAGTTATGGTAACTACTAGGCCTATGCATTGATGAAGGTGGTGAATAACACTAACAACTTACCACCACATTAGCTGCTCTAAAGCTGTCAGTCTTTGAAGGACAGACATAGAAAGTCTTTGGGTTGTATGAAGAGGCCTCCTCAGCTCTACTGGCGGCCCAGCCTGACATCGTAGGACACGATGTGGAAGTTGTCCCAGGCGAAGAGCTTCCTCTGGGCATGGTTGTAGTCCACCATGCTGTTGTAGCGGTACTTATTCCTGAAGGGTAGCGCCACCTCCTTCCCCTGGCCAGTAGCTGTGTCAAACATAAAGTTGATGGTGGTGTTGGGAGCCGTGTAGCTGGCCACTGTGTACAGACGACCACAGATGACAAAGGCGTTAGCCACGCTGGTCTTCCTGATGCTGGTCTCCCAGCTCCTCTTCACCGCCAGGCTGTGTGGGTCCAACTGGGACACCACTATGGCTCCTTTAGCCTTGTTGGTGCTGTAGACAGCCCACAGGCCCTGCTCGTCCACCCCCAGGTCCACATCGGTGTAGCCCCCCCAGGAATAGGGGAACTGGCCGTGGAAGCCAGCGTGGGGCAGGTCTCGGCGGGCGGCGATGCTCTCAGACACCAGGTCGTACCTCAGCAGGGTGCGGCTGCGGCGGCGCTGGTAGTACAGAGAGCCGCGGTACAGAGTCGCTCCAGTACTCTCCACTGGCTCCGGTAACAGCAACACCTTGTGATAGATAATGATAATACAGTCTGGTCAATGGTCACACTTTACATTATACCTCAATATGTTATCATGGTTAAGGTAAAGGTTGGTTAGGGGGAAGGTAATCTGATCCTAGATCTGTGGTTAAGGTTAGCCTCTAGGACTATCCCATGCCAGTCAGTCACCTTGGAGGGGAAGCCTTTAGAGAGCTGATCCATGTCTTCGTAACCAAAGAGCTGTCTGACCTCTGACCCCACTGTATCAATGCGCCACACCATCTTCCCTCCATAGGGCGCCACAGCCTCTGGGTCCTGCATCCACACCCCGTACTTACCAGCTATACTGTCAGCCTTACGATGGGACACTGGCTCACCTATTGATATCAACTCTCCACAGCCTGTGAGAGAGGAGGGGAGTGTTAGAGACATTAAGTGAGAGATGGGGAGGGGGAGGGGGGCAGTTGTTAGAGGTGTCTATTTTAGACTATTGAGATGCACCCTGTAAGAGAGAGTGACATTTGAAATGTCTTTATTCTTTTGTGAGTGTAATGTTTACTGTACATTTTTTTTGTTTACTTCACTTTTGTTTATGATCTATTTCACTTGCATTGGCAATGTAAACATATGTTTCCCATGCCAATAAAGCCCCGTAAAATTCAAATTTAAATTGAAGTGAGAGAGTGAGTGAGAGAGGAAGAGGAGTGTGTAGAGATGATCTGTAGTAAATCATATTGTTGGATAGGGGGATGGAGGGAAGAAGTCATGGCTTCTGAAAGATATGAGAGATGATCTGTAGTAAATCATGTTGTTGGATCGGGGGATGGAGGGAAGAAGTCATGGCTTCTGAAAGATATGAGAGATGATCTGTAGTAAATCATGTTGCTGGATCGGGGGATGGAGGGAAGAAGTCATGGCTTCTGAAAGATATGAGAGATGATCTGTAGTAAATCATGTTGTTGGATAGGGGGATGGAGGGAAGAAGTCATGGCTTCTGAAAGATATGAGAGATGATCATCAGTCAGTAGAGACCTAGTAGGTCTACAGCGGGTTGGGATACCCGATGAGTGTGTGTGTAGTACAGAGTTAGTAAGGCAGCAGCTGATCAGATGCAGGAAGGAATCCTTCACCACTTCAAGTCTCTCAGAGAATGATCAGGCTGCTGTAAATTTACCAATTCCTAAAATACATTCAGAATATTCAAGACAGAATGGTGTGTGTGAGGCAGAGAAGGGGGGGGGGGTGTAACTCTGGATGTAAGGTTAAATATAAAGGTGTTACAGGCACAGCCATCACTGATATGGATTATTCCAGCACACACATTCATTTCAGCATGTTTATTTTGTTGACGTTTCAGTCGTTTTCGAGATGTGACAGAAACGGCAACAGAAATGTGCCAAGGTAACACGCATGATGGAGATAATCTTATCATAGATGTGCCATTCAATGCGCTCTGAGAGCTTCAATGGATCTCATTCCCTGTCAGGCACTAAATATACAAACACATGCAGTCTCATGCTCTGGTGTTGGTATTTGCCCTAATATATGCCCTAATATTGCCCTGGTATTCTGTGGGTCAGCTGTATGGGGGAGACGGGGTTACTGTGTAATAATAATGGGTCTGTTGGGACCGCGTCAGGTTAATGAACTATTTGATACTCCAGGTGGGTGTTCAGGACAGCTGTGTGTTCAGGTGTGTGTCTCACCTGTGCTGTCCTCTGGGCCCTCAGGACTAGGAGCAGGAATCTCAGTCACTTCAGCCTTCAACTCCTGGAGCACTGGATTACCACCATACTGCCATGCTGGGTCTGGAGTGAGGGGGGGTTATGTTACCAGTTATGATCAGTACAAGTGTAATGGTCACATCAACCTCACTGCCAGGCGTATCACTAAGATAGCGGGAGAACACAACAATGCCAAGTGCGTATCAGAGATTGTCGAGGGTTGGCTGGTTTTGAAGGAGGAACTGGAGACCCAGACGTGTGAATGCCTGTTCGGCGGTTGTGTTTGTGTTGAGTAAGCCGTGGCCTTTTGAACAGGAGGACCTATAGACCTAATATTTATTATTATGACAGTATTAAAGCATTGCATGGTGTCTAATGTCTCTATGTATATTTCAGAAATGTGGAACTACTATGATGTTGTCAAGCAGCAAGACTTTGTGAAGACCAACAACCCACTGGGCACACAGTGGTTGAACCAACATTTTCTCCCCTTGAAGGGGGGAGACCAGGACTAGCATCAGGCCTTCGGAGGCTCTTGTTGGTGCCACACACCCCACGGTTTTTGGAGTTCATCGATGCCCTGCAACAACAACAGGCTCTGACTGAACCTCAACTGGACCAGTACATCGCTGGCAACCTACCATCACCAGAGAGAGTCTGCACTAGCCTGGAGAAGGTAAAGCGGCTTGTGGGGGACTACCACAATCTACCCCTGATGGATACCTGCGACACATTGACACATTCCAGCTGCAGGCGTGATGATTGCATCAAACCAACAATCATTAAAAGACAATCTCCTAGCACCTGTCCATGACACTGGACACTGGACACTGGACACTGGACACTGGACACTGGACACTGGACACTGGACACTGGACACTGTCTTCATTGTGTACTTTTTACTTTTTTATTAAGCTATATTCATTCTGTTGAAATAAGATATGTACACATGCAAACACACACTCAGTGGTATTACAGAAGACGCCATACCTCTCAGGCTGCCAGTGTCCCATTGTCTTCCAGGTCTGGAAACCAGGTGAGAGAGAACACCAGCACCTGCAAACACATACTGGATTTAGTATCACACACAATGGTCACACTGACGGCACCAACACCGACCATGCAATGACCATTGAGGCCAGAGCAGCCCACATCAGCCAGCCATGGGGTATCTCTGTGTTTGTGTGTTGGGAGGGGGTCTGTGGCAATACTACTGACAGCAGGTCATGTAAGAGGAAGAAAAAAACACTCCTGAGTGGATTCCCAGCTACAGTGGAGTCTGCCGGGCTGTAGGATACACACACAACCTTCAGTCATGGAGCCCCCGCCATCTGCCCTGCTGCCACAGATAGCGATTCCTCATACCAGTTTAGTTCAACTAGAACAACTCCAAACACTAGCCCAAGCCTCACCCATCAATCCCCATCCCCTCTGCACCATACCCTCTCCTGCTCCCTTCAGTCTTTCAGCCCCTCAGACAACCATTACAATTGATCGTTTTTTAATGCTTCAGAAGTGTTGATAAACAACAGCCGTGACTGGTCTACAACAGTGATGGATGCTAATGTGTTTACGACCTTGTAATGGTACAGGCATGTGTGTGAAGGGTTTACAGGCTCCTAAAGAGCGATAATGATGCAGAACGTGTTAGCCTTAGCATCTGGAAACCGATGTTGATTTCCTCTTTTGATGGAGAGAGTGGGTGAGGTTGGGGTAAAGTTGGAGGAGAAGGAGAGGTGTGGGGTTTGAAGGGGGGAGACCAGGGCTAAGTTCAACAGGCACAAAACAGAAGAAAGGGGTTTTGAAATGGAGGGAGTACAGCCTGACCTTACACAATGAGAAGGTCCATTATTGTTTGCTTCTGTTCATGCCTTATATGGCCAGAGTCAATGGATGCTTTCTGGGTGGATGAGTGTGGGGAGAGGGGGGTGGTGGGGTGAAAGGGGTAAGGGGAAGAGTCTTGCTTCCCTGAACTACATAAGTGTTTCCAGAGGGCCAGGTCATTCATCATCTGAGGTAAACAAGAGCATATTGTTTCTCTCTGTGTGTGAGTGTTTGTGTGGATGAGTATGGGGAGAGGGGGGTGGTGGGGTGAAAGGGCTAAGGGAGGGTGAGGGGAAGAGTCTTGCTTCCCTGAACTACATAAGTGTTCCCAGAGGGCCAGGTCATTCAGCATCTGAAGTAAACAAGAAAGAGCATATTGTTCCTCTGGCTGTGTGTGTCTGTGTGTCTGTGTGTCTGTGTGTCTGTGTCTGTGTCTGTGTGTCTGTGTCTGTGTCTGTGTCTGTGTGTGTGTGTGTGTGTGTCTGTGTGTCTGTGTCTGTGTGTGTGTGTGTGTGTGTGTGTGTGTGTGTGTGTGTGTGTGTGTGTGTGTGTGTGTGTGTGTGTGTGTGTGTGTGTGTGTGTGTGTGTGTGTGTTGGATATCAGGGCATATCCGGCAGAACATCAAGACCCCCAGACTGAAAAACCAAAACATATGAACACGCACACATGCACACTCTCTGACAACGGCCTAATCAGCCCTAACCATGTGCTATTAGAGTTATTAGAGCTAAGAGGGAATAAAAGGCTCTAATTTGGTTGAAGGCTGCTCTGCTCTGTCTCCCTCAGTGTCAGTCTCTCAGCACGCGTCGGTCCACCTCAATGTTGCTGTGTAGCAGAGCTGTTCTTGGATGCAGACATGCTCACAATGGGTCGCTTGCCTTGGCTGCTGTTGATAAAATCTATTCTACAACAAAGGTCTCTTCAAAACCCATTAGAAAATGAATGTAACAAAATATATTTAGGGAGAGGTGAGTCAGTCGCTACAGATGTTTTTAGAACCAATATGAAACCCACTTCATATTTCAGTTCACCTGGTTAACCATCAACCTCATCTTCTATATGCCTAATTCTGACTGACCAGCCCTAGCTACCCACTATATAACCAGGAAGTCCCATTGAGTTAAACAATAAAAGGAGACATGAATAAAGCACGGCCTGATACAGGGCCAGAGAGGTGTTCTAATCTTACCCAGTAGAGCCCACAGTATTTCAACTGGTCCAGTAAAACTGGGCTCTATCAGCCAAGGTCAGCTGGGGATTTATGTTGTGTTTGTTGAGCGGATGGCTGTTAAAACCAAGGACCCCGTTACCATACCTCACCACACATATGCGAGCACACACACATGCACACAAGTTGAAGGTAGTTTCGCAAGCCATTGCTAAATATCGTTAGCGCAATGACTGGAAGTCTATGGGAACAGCTCGCAAGCTTGGTATTCATGAGTTCATCTGAATCTGGCCAAAATTGTGCAAAAAAGCTTGTCTTGGCAGAAATATTGAACGTGTATTTTATTTTGTCATATTTTGGGAGTGGCGGAATATGAATATAGAGGAAACACTGTAATTGTTTTACTTTTCACTCTTCTCTTCCCTTTTCATGTTTCCTTCTCTCTGGCTGTGATTTGTTTTCCATATGCCTGTCCCCTGGGTGTGTGTATTTGTGTGGAGCTGTATGGTGCTCCCCCAGCATTCAATCTGTATGTTTCAGCCTGCAGGTGCTTACATGAGGATCTAACCAGATGCCACAGAACCATGCAGGGAAATATATCAAATCAAATCAAATTGATTTATATAGCCCTTCGTACATCAGCTGATATCTCAAAGTGCTGTACAGAAGCCCAGCCTAAAACCCCAAACAGCAAGCAATGCAGGTGTAGAAGCACGGTGGCTAGGAAAAACTCCCTAGAAAGGCCAAACCTAGGAAGAAACCTAGAGAGGAACCAGGCTATGTGGGGTGGCCAGTCCCTTTCTGGCTGTGCCGGGTGGAGATTATAACAGAACATGGCCAAGATGTTATATGAAATATATGAACTCCTTTTAGGGCTGCTCCAATAGGGCTGCTCCAATAGGGCTGCTCCAATAGGGCTGCTCTGGGATATGGAGGTGGTGTATAGGATCTTAGCAAAGGAGGATTTACGGTTTAAGGCTATCTCGGTTTTACAAGACACACACAGAGTTGAGCGTCATCAAACCTAAGGTGAGATGGAGGTGAGACTGAACCCCCCTCCCCGTGTAATGTAGGAAGTTCAGGGAAGCACCATCATAGAGAAGGTTCTGGTCGTAAATACCAGACTAATCCTGTCTGTCGCTGGTTGTCTTCTAGAACCTTCTCCCTCCCTCTGCTCTTTAAAACAGACCGATAGCTGAGAGACCTGACCTTACTTCTGCATCCTTGCTTGTGTCGCCCAAACACAGACATGTACACACACACGCCCACCCATATGCACACACAGGTCTGTGGCGTCATGTTTTTACTCAGCTCTTTCAGTTAACTCAGAATCTCCTGACTCACTATAAAACCACAAGACACAGGATCTGCAGCAAAAATAGGTCTCATAGAGGGAATGGAGAACACTTACAGTTACAACACAGTCTGTCTACAACACAGTCTGTCTACAACACAGTCTGTCTACAACACAGTCTATCTACAACACAGTCTGTCTACAACACAGTCTGTCTACAACACAGTCTGTCTATAATGTTTGCACCACTTAATCAGGAATCTTATGAACTTCCGACCCTAGCAGAAGAGAGAACAGACAGAGAGAATGTTGTTACTCACCTCCGGCAGGTCGCAGACCACTGTCCTGTAGTGGGATGCTGGGTGGCAACAGAGGGGGTTGTGGGTAACAAGGTCTGCTCTGCAGTCTCTCCGTCTCTCTCCTCATCTCCTCCATCCTCCTCTGAAGCCCCTCCACATCTCTCTCCAGACGCTCTTTCTCTCCCTGCAGCAGGATCCTCTCTCCCATAGCCTGGGTCAGAGCCTCCTGGAGACCAGCCTGGGACTGGGACCCAGCCCCAGGACCCCCTATCTCCCCTCCAGTCAGCCTGGCCACCAATACCTCCAGCAGGCTGAGTCTAGCCTTGAGCCCCTCCATCTCTGGTCCTCCGGAGACTGTAGGGGAGCAGCTGGTCTCGCTGGGGCTGGGCACGGTGAAGGTGTACTGGCAGCGCCCGCTGTGGTCGTTCCCCCTCCAGAGAGTGGCACGGTCCTGCCCCTCACTGCACCCCAGCAGACAGAACACACACACGCTAAGCAGCAGCCACATGGTGGATACAAACAGCTACACACACAGATGTAGACTAGACGTGGTTCTTCTGCTCTCTCACACTCTCTGTCTTCAGGGTCTCTCTTCCACCACTCTGTGTTTCAACCCTTCTCCTTTTTCTCTAGCTGTGGTAATTTCCCCTTCTATCTTTTCACCTAGTTCTTACCCAACTGTCTTCCTTTTCCTTGTTTTTCTCAATGTGTTACAGCAGATTATTGTTCTTGTTCTCTGATTAGTCTGTCTGTTTTCTTGCTGCTGCCTGTCTGTCTCTCTTCTTTCTGTTCTGGTCTGTTTGTTTCTCAGGTCAGGGTCCTCAGGTCTCTGAGTCCCTCTCAACAACTCAGGGATATTTATACAATCTGGGAAGGAGGGAGAGGAAAGAGAGGAGGTGAGTAAGGAGAGAAGAGGAAAGAGAGAGAGGGGGAAGGAAGAAAAGGCGGGAGAGATGGGAGGGGTGAGGACTGTTTGTGTGTTTTCACATGCATGCTGGTGTATGCATGCATGCCTGGGTGTGCATGTGCACTTGCAGAGAGGGTAAGCAAGGAGAGACTACAGGCTCGCTCTCACTTTCTATATCCAGTTGCACTCCCTGTCAGCTATAACAGAGCTGGGCTATCTGTAGCTACGTGCGGTGTTTGGTCCCAGGGATAGGGGGGCATGGCAGGGGAGTCTCCACGGGGATGGGAGGGGTAGCTGGGCCTTGGGGGATTAAGTTACCATCCCATAAAGACGGAGAGCCCCCATAGGGTGCCAAAATGTGATGTAAGCAGACAATTGGTTTGTCATAAAAGAGACTGATCACTACAGGACTCCTGACCCATGCTGTCCAGATTCCAATCGCTAGTTTGAAGGGCTAGATTTATGAGTCAACTGATAGCTGGATTACTTGTGTGTGTGAGCATGTGTGTGCATGTGCATGAATGGGTCTGTGTGTCTTCACCAGATGCTTTTCCACTCATAACTTTTCAATGTAGTTTAATATAACATGAGTCACACACCTGCTCTAGACCTTTTAATCTCTCTCTCCTTCTCTATATCCCTCTCCCTGTCAATCCATCTTTCACAGAATAACAGACACACACTCCCTCCTCACCCTCATGTGATGCATTTTTTATGATCCCTTGTTCATTTTCAAATTGAACTCAAGACTAGAACACACATATACATGCACACCCTGAAGGAGTCTGAGAAATGGGGTCAGGGGTCATATAGCTCAATTGGTACATCAGTCAGAAGGCTGGCGTTGAAATACTATCTTCCACAAAGCTCTCTGCATCTCAAGCAGGTTGGTACAGGCCAGCTTTGTTTCTACTGACAGGATGTTTGTTAGCCTCAACCCCTAATTGGTCAGGTATGCATTTCATTAGCTAGATGGATTTGGTATGTGTTTGATTAAGGAAGCCAGTGATTTGGGGTCAGTATTATTAGCATGGACACATCTTTCCAGAACCCATTTCAAAGGGTCAAGGGGATGAAAGAGATGAGAGATAATGTAGGGAGTAGTTAAACCACAAGTCTCTTTACTCGTCTGTGCAAGTCCTGGCTGGTGTTCCCTCCATGGTGTCACGCTGCTGAATATGTACGTAGTACTGCTGCTGTAGCCAACAGGAGTGGTGAGTGTCAGACTGGGTTGTTGTGATGCTGATTTATTCTCTACTACTTCCTCCAGGTAGCCACAGCCATCTCCCTCCTCCTGCTGTCTGCCCCGTCCTTCAGTGTCTGGTAGTGTGTGTCTGATTCCCCAGTCCCTCAATAGGCTCATTTGTCCTGTAGTGAAAAGCAGGAGGTTGGCAGAGCAGAGTCTTACCCAGCTACTATTTCTCAAATGTTTATCTCTTTACCGGTATATGACTGCTGCTTTGTCTGGATTATGACATCATCCAGCCCCAACTGTACCAATACACGCTGTCCTGTGTCGTGTCTTTGGCTATGCCGGATTAAGTGATATGACATGCTAATCTATAAAATAATTTATCCGTAATTAATATTACCTGATTGAGCTAATCATGTAAATGTAATTAACTAGAGTCGGGCACCACAAAATTATATTTATGGAGCTGTTATCTTCCGAATAAACTCTTAAAGACCTAGTAATATTTTACATCAATAGCAGTCAATATTAATCGTCATCTTAATTCAGTCTCATCTGAAAGTTGTAAATTCTTGGTTATCTGCACGAACCCTGGCTCACAAGTTGAATCAGCAATACAAAATTGGGTTTAATTATTTATTTACTAAATACCTAAATCATTACTAAATAACTAAATCACACAGAATTACAAATACACATAATTAAATCATAACTTGATTACAAATTACGTCATAAAGGAAAACGTCCCTAGCGGGCGGAACAGATATGACAGCTTGTTACACAAAAGAAAAGGGACTGGGTTTGAGTGAAAGAGCAGGAAGACTGAGGAACAAAGGGAAGAAGCTGTGCTATCGTAAATACAGTCACTTATGCATTCTAAATTACCACCCATTTGGAAAAGGAAAATGCAATAGATATTTACTCTGAGCTGCGCTTCTGTAGGTCGGTGGTAGATGGAAGGACGTGTTGCCCAACCGAGTCCTTTGAAGAATGTCTCTGGTTGTCAATTAGATACGTTGTAGTAACGTCGTTGTGTGGTAGACGGGATACTCTGTCTGTTCCTTCCTAACCCTCGTTTGCATCTGCTGTTGCTAACTCAATGGCTAGGAGGTATCACTTCTGTAGTGAATAAGAGTTCAAAGTTCATACCATTCGCAACCAAAGCTCACCCTGATGTTGGCTTCGTTCTGTAGTTATCTGAACCATTCTGACATAGGACCTTCGTCCTCACGTCCTCGGAACAGGAGGTTATATTGTCGTCAAGGGCTTATATAGGAAGGGAGAGGAGGGCGTGTTTGAAAAGTTTTATAGCCCATGTCCCTTCACAGGGGCGGGCCACTGATTGAGCAGAGCCCTATCTTATGAACACCCAAAATCACATTTCATCCCATCACAAATAATTTCATATTCAAGCATTTAAATTGAACAACAATTCCATGTGAATCCGATAACTCTGATGTGTAGACTTTCCACTGTAGAGTTTATATCATCTTATCATTGATGAGAATGTCTCAGATGACAACCGAACTGACATCATATTCATTAAGTACCACCGCATATGTTCAATTGGTCAGATTACCAGAATATAGTTCATTTCCCCCCACGTTCTGATGTTCCCAAAATCTCTATGTTAACCAAGGGTTTGCAAATGTAACATCAGTAGGGTAAAGAGAGGAAAAACTGGGAAAGAGGTATTTATGACTGTCATAAACCTATTCCCCAGGCCAACGTCATGACACCTGCCAAGATGTGTGTGTTGGTAACCCATAACAAGGTGTGTGTGTGTTGGTAACCCATAACAAAGGTGTGTGTGTGTTGGTAACCCATAAGAAGAATCACTCTCTCTGAAGAGGTATAAAGAAGATGAAAGCCTGGTGTCACAGAGCTGGAAGCTAGAACCAGTAGTCAGCTATATGACCGTACGTACAACTTTCCACTGTGTCATTGATTCCACATTTACAAGTGGGTCCCAGGTACAGTAGTAGTGAGATGAGAGGCACAGCAGGAACACTAATATAACAGTCAGTCTGGGCTTTAACTACAGAGAGCTTTGAAAGTCACTAATAAAAAGGGCAGATAATGACATGAGAGAAATACCAGCAGCACTGTCTCCACACACACAAGTCCCATGCCAGCCCAAAGTGGCAAGATGGCACAGGAACCACCTCTCTGTCCCAATGATCACCTCTCTCTTCCAACCACTCCTCCTCTCCTCCCCACTACTCCGTGTCACATAAACAAGACCAAACCAGTTGAATACAGATATCCTTTAAAATAATTTTATTAGCTCAGAGAAACATTACAGTAGTTCCGTTTGTCAATGCCAGAGTATAGTACATCATTACAGATGAATATTTACACCTCAAATAAATTACATTAAAAAACCAAAGGAATGAAGATGTAGGGGTTATTGTATTGTACAGATATGCAAGACGCTGTGGTGTCATCACACTAGGCAGTGTTACACCCCAGTCTGTGTGTGTTCACAGCCCATAGAGTCATTGTAACTCATTAACCAGCACTCTTCCAGACACATAACAATACAAACTAATACCATTCAAATTAAAACTAATTATGCCACCCAAGTCCCAACCCCCTCAGAATGTATGGGTCACCCAAATCTCTCCCACACACACAGACAGACACAGACACAGACGACACACACACACACAGTGGTACTAGACAGCTCATGACCTCCAGCAGATGCAGTGGAATGAACAGTGTCTGTCCCTTAGCTCCTCAGGGTTAATGGGAATAGTGGAATGAACAGTGTCTGTCCCTTAGCTCCTCAGGGTTAATGGGAATAGTGGAATGAACAGTATCTGTCCCTTAGCTCCTCAGGGTTAATGGGAATAGTGGAATGAACAGTGTCTGTCCCTTAGCTCCTCAGGGTTAATGGGAATAGTGGAATGAACAGTGTCTGTCCCGTAGCTCCTCCGGGTTAATGGGAATAGCAGCAGACATGCAGAAGCTTCATGACGACCTTCCAGCAGAACTCAATATCACAGAAAATCATACACAATAGAATTCAACCATCTAGAGATAGACAACTAACCTAGCATTACCAATGGGAAATTAGATCAAGTGGCCAAGCAGTACCACAGGGAAAGGGGATATCTAGTCAGTTGCACAACTCAATGCATTCAACCAAAATGTGTATTCCGCATTTATGACCTAGTGTGCCGTACTAGGTCAGTAGGACACACTGTGTCCCAGTTAGGCCTGGTATACCGTATAATGTGTTATTTGGAAATAGCCACGGGATGGTTTTTCAATACTATTTCTATTAATTATTATTATTATTATAATATTTTTTTAAATAAATGTGAATATCTGTAGCTACTTTTTAAGTAAATCCCTCAAGTCAACTTGTGAAATACGTTAAGAGATAAGGACAAATGTGATCTTCATTTCACCTGTCACATAATATTTTTCATTATGATGCTTTTCGGTCGTCCCTAGCCACATGGTGACACAATGACGAGAGAACAGAGCCTTGTGAGTCACTCACTGTTGTTCAGCACAAGCCAGGTGATCTAGTTACAGCATGTCATTTACAACTAAATGTTTGCCAGCGAGATATCTTATAACTATTAAGTTAACAGTCTAAAATGTGGCAAATGCTTTGGTTTGCTAATTTAGTAGCTAGTTAGTGAGCTAAGTGGTTAACTTCTTCCAAAATAAAGCTTTGCTTGGTAACAGCAGAAAATCCCTTCCTGGATCAAGATCCTTGCTAAGATTTGTTTTGTGCGTGCAACAAACTGTGACTAGCATTTTTTAGTTATTTGTATAACTTTAGTATTTAGTTAGCATTCTATATGGGTTTTTACATGTACTTGCTAGCATTGCTAACCTTCGGATTACAGAGGCAGAGTTGGGTTTGAAAATAGCGCTCCTTGGGTGGCGGTATTATCGAATATCCTGGTATGGCTTAAGGTTTGTATGAAGGTAGGACAATCTGGATACCGCCCAAGCCTAGTTCAATACTTCACAGTGGCTTCCTCTCACTGGCTAGAACCTATCCTACTAGTGTCGGATCAAGCTGGGTGTAGAAAAGGAAAGCAGGAGACAAGTAAAGGAGGCCACTGTAGAGTATTGAGATACATCCATTACTTCATTTTCAGTTCTGGCTTGAAAGCATTTTAAACGTGTGAGAAGGGACGAGGGGGTGGTAGTGGGGGTTACTTTCTTTATCTTCAAATATTTTGGTGTGCTACAAGTCCTGTATAACATGTTTCTAAGCTGTTGATAGACAACCGCAGACAGATTGACTAAAAGTCTGACTAACAATAATACATCCGACTATAATAATACTACTACATCCGACTATAATAATACTACTACATCCGACTATAATAATACTACTACATCCGACTATAATAATACTACTACATCCGACTATAATAATACTACTACATCCGACTATAATAATACTACTACATCCGACTATAATAATACTACTACATCCGACTATAATAATACTACTACATCCGACTATAATAATACTACTACATCCGACTATAATAATACTACTACATCCGACTATAATAATACTACTACATCCGACTATAATAATACTACTACATCCGACTATAATAATACTACTACATCCGACTATAATAATACTACTACATCCGACTATCATAATACTACTACATCCGACTATCATAATACTACTACATCCGACTATCATAATACTACTACATCCGACTATAATAATACTACTACATCCGACTATAATAATACTACTACATCCGACTATAATAATACAACTACATCCGACTATAATAATACTACTACATCCGACTATAATAATACTACTACATCTGACTATAATAATAATACTACATCCGACTATAATAATACTACTACATCCGACTATAATAATAAATCATTATAATAAGTTGACTATTATAATAATAATAATAATAATAATAATAATACGTCTGACTACAGTATATGATACGAAATGTAACCTTACTGGCAATGGTCACCAATCGGTCGATCGCTGGTCGATCTTCAAGGCATTCCTAGACGATCACCAACATTTCTGTAGAAAAGCCAACGATAAAGGCAAATCACTTGCACTCCTTTTTTCCCCTGTGTTGCGCTGTTGGTGGTAGATGCACTTCATACAGAAGCCTTGTCTTGTTGGTCTGAAAATACAAACTCTGCCTACCTGGTGGACCGGGAGATATGTGGTTAAATAGAGCGTGCCTACTGTGCTGGCCAATCAGATAGCTCAAATCACCGTGCCTACCTACAGCTTTCAGGACCCCGCCCACAGCAAAGTTTGATACTAGCCTATGTGAGATTTCATACTTTTTTTTGTGTTTATTTTACCCCCTTTCTTCTCCCCAATTTCGATCTTGTCTCATCGCTGCAACTCCCCAACGGGCTCGGGAGGCGAAGGTCGAGTCATGCGTCCTCCCAAACATGACCCGCCAAACCACGCTTCTTGACACCCGCCCGCTTAACCCGAAAGCCAGCCGCACCAATGTGTTGGAGGAAACACCGTTCACCTGATGACTGAGGTCAGCCTGCAGGCACCCGGTCTGCCACAAGGAGTCCTTAGAGCGCGATGAGCCAAGTAAAGCGCCTCCCAGTCAAACCCTCCCCTAACCAGGACGAAGCTGGGACAAATGTGCGCCGCCCTATGTGACTCCCAATCACAGCCGGTTGTGATCAAACCCGGATCTGTAGTGATGCCTCTAGCACTGCGATGCGGTGCCTTAGACCGCTGCGTTACTCGAGAAGCCCTAGATTTCATAACTTTTACAACCATGTCCAGAGAGAGACTGTCAAAGAATACAGCAAAGAACTGCTGTTTTTATGAGTGACTTCATGTCTAAGTTTTATCCAGAACTGTCAACACTGTTTTAATTCAAAACTATTACAAAACATAAAACGCTCTTCTCTCCTCTTCTACTCACACTGCAGCTGCAATGAATGAGTAGTCAAGTGTATCGATAGCCCTGCGTTTTATTATTATTATTAGCAGCTCATAGTGTATATTTTAATAGAGGAGTATTTAACTTTCTTTGGTCATAGGAACAACAAGAATTTGTGCCTGAGGCAGATGCGGTGCAACTTGAGTTGCGCCTACAGTTGAAAGATTTATGTCCCCTCTCTCTGGTCAGTCTCACTGGGGGAAAGGAGAGATCAGGGACCTGCTGCTCTCTCCCTCCCTTGAGACTAATACCGTTTTTCAAAAGAACTGAAATCTCAGACTTCCCAGTCGTCTTGAAAGCACTGAAGTCGGAACTCGGAAAAAAACGAGATCCAACTGGGGAAAATCGTTTTGAACGGTAATCCAACTCTGTAACTCTGGCATCTTTCAGTGCTCCGACATTCCGACCTGAAATTCACTGACATGATTTGACCTCGATTTTTCCGAGTTCCCAGTTGTCGTGAAATAACCATGACCATCAGATGCAGATACCATACGTCCAGTAAAATAATAAAGCAAATTCTAAAATATATGCTCAACTGTGCCTAGGGCTGTTGCGGTGACCGTATGTCATGAAGGCAGTCAAATTCCAGTCACGGTAATTAGGCTTCTCCAAGCTCTGATGCTGCTGCTGGCCATTAAGTAGCCTACCAAACTTGATAACTCCGTACTCTATTGTCCCTCTAATCACTCTGACATCAATGCAAATATATTCGAAGATCTAATCAAACACTTCATGAGAGCCAATGAGCTCATCTTGTGCAACATTTCTATAGGCAATGCAATTGCGTGAGATGACACGTATTTTTCCCTGCTGCCCCGTTTCAATACAGGTGCATGATAATGGTCCATTCTAAATCAAAACAAATGTCACATATATTATTTAGTGTATGTAAAGACAAGATTAAATCAAGAATAGTCTGATGGGTGACAATATTAGCTTATCATGTGTGAATTATATATTATCACTTGTGAATGATGCCCAGCATAAGAAACAAATAAATTTTTTTGTTGCGACTTGTTCAATCATATTCGCACACCTTGTGTAGTCTAGCCCATAGGCCTATATGTTTTAATACGGTTTGTATCACAACTAAAGTGGTCAAATAACTTAAAATTAAACATATTAATCACCTTTACAAGGGGTGTAGAGCCTAACTGGCATTTACAAGCAGCGCGTGAGTTTCCAGTTTGGGGAAGATAATTTTCACCATTAAAATGCACCTTTATAGTAAAAGCATTACATGCATATTTGCATTTGCAGTCACTTTTGATAATATTGTTTTCCGCTAATGGAACATTTGCGCTTATTGCCTATTACCATGTGCGCATTGCTGCAGTTATAATGTGAAAAAAATAGCCTAATATTTTATTAACATTTTAAGCTATATGTTCTGATCTGTTGCGTCAGCCACATTGCATAGAAACGTTTTTTTGATCCTAGTGGTTATATTAAATTGGGATCTATCCCATCCCACAACTGTCCCAGACTATGTTTGGAATATTCATTTCTCGCACAGAATAGGTCGGCTTTTGTACTATGGGGGATAGTACATTGACATATGCTAGTGCTTTTCGTTAGGCTTACTCATCTTGTTGGCTGATGAAAAGTAAATGTGGACAGTTCTTCCAATATCTTCAATATGCACTTCGTAATTGGATAAGGACACGCACAATTGCGTCCCTGGTGTGTCAGAGCCGTGTGAGTGAGAGACGTTTCGGATTGCGCAGCAGACTCAGGGAGAAGGGCACAATGCAGCACTCCGGGCCGCAAAAGGCATGGGTTTTTATAGGATGCATTACGGCAACAAAGGGGATGCCGCCATGAACTTCTAGGCATTGTCAAATTGATTGTCAAATTGTGAATGAGAGACTGTGTTCAGCCTGCGCAAAAAAACAAAGCAGAGATTTAAAGTTGCATCATGCGGCCTTACCATGTATTAAAAATCTAAACATAAAGCCAGCCCAATGTTTGTAGAACAAGTTACATTAATAACTTTAAATTAAGCATATAGGACTACCTATTTCTTTGTTAACGCTCAACACAGAACAGCCGCATGTGCACACTCCCTCAAATCATTTGGAGAAAATATGTATAATTTTATTCAGTTTTGTTAAATTGTATTCTTCATACTATAAAATAATATAACACCACGGAATTATAAGCGAATCTTGTCTGCTAAATGAACTAGTGTAGCCAACAGCTATTTGTCAGACACATCAGGAGTATGCTATTCTTTTATTCTGAAATAGAATACAATTTCTTCATATCATGCTTCTTTAGATCTGTCTAAAATAAATAATGGATTCATTGTGGAGGTGTAGGCTATATTACATGGATTTATTAGACATTTTAAATGGCTTGTAGGCTGTGTGTGGAAGTCAGGAGATGTTAAATGTGTTTGTTAATTCACTGGTCAACTACCATGAGGCCGACAGTTATTTGCTTGACAATCACAGCTGACGAAATGTCATGACCACCACAGCCCTAGCTGTGCTTTGCAAGTGCTACATCAACTGATCTATTTTGTTATCAAAGCTCAAGTTGTGAAAAATAATATGGTCTGAGAAGAACAATATTGGCAGTCCAAGCATATAGCCAATATGCTGTGAGAATGTATTAGACCTGCTGCCAGAACCTCATTCCTACACAACTATTGAGTTAATGTATCATTTTTTAAGTAATGTAAAAAAAATCTAAGTGGTAGATCTCGGCTTGCTTTTTGACTGTAAAAGAGATCTTGACTCAGAACAGTTTGGTGACCACCGGACTAGCTGAAATGTATTATGTATTAAACGGAGTTCTCCTTAAGTTTGATGAGGGGGCTGAGACACAGGCAGCATGTCAAATGACAACCTTTTCCCTAAATAAGGTGTCATTTGCCAAGCAAACCCAACCCTTATGTAACGGCGACGTAATGCTACCTATGTCACCCTTGGCCCGGACTCACAGAGTAGGATGAAGTGGTCTCTAGTAGACACTGACCCTAAGATTGAAAACACAAAACTGACCTAACGGTAAAGGTTAGCATTGGGAGAGGGTGAGCTGATCCTAGATCTGTAGTTAAGAGCAACTTCTACCCAGAGCCACACAGGCTGGCACAGCAGGGGTCTGGGAGGCTGGGTGGTGCCCCCTGGCTGATGTGGAGGACTGTGTGCAGGAGAATGGGAGTAAGATGAGGAGATATTCTTCCTCCTCCTGGCGACACTAGCGATACCGCAATATCACTGGAACTGAGAGAGAGAGAGAGAGTTAAGTGTGTATTCAGTGCTATACGTTGAATCAGTGTGATAATATTCTTGATTAATACAATGTGTGTTGTTCAGGCTGACACTCACTGATGATGATAAGTAGCAGAACGACCACCACCAGAGCTATGATGGCCTTCATCTGTAGAAGACAGAACCAAGCATTACACAAAGACATGGATACATACACGGACACACACACACGTTGACTCACCTTCATATCTCTCCACCACATCCTCCTGTGCAGCTGCTTGGCTCTGGTGCTAAAGGCTGAAGCGTTGTCTGATAGGCTCTCTGGAAGGTCATATGACCAAAGGGGACACGTGCAGGGAGAGAATATGGGGACAGACAGGGAAGAGGGGGACAGGGAGACACATAGAAGAAAACAGAAAGGTGTAAACAGCATGTGATAGGAGCTGTCTGTTGTATTCTCTGTTTCTATGACTAAGAACTACCTCACCTCATACTCTGGTATGACAGGGACAACCTCATGTTGCCAAAGCAAAACACACAACTTGTTCCTTCTGCCTCTCCATATTTAGATTTGTTAATTTCACCTTTATTTAACCAGGTAGGCAAGTTGAGAACAAGTTCTCATTTACAATTGCGACCTAGCCAAGATAAAGCAAAGCAGTTCGACACATACAACACAGAGTTACACATGGAGTAAAACAAACATACAGTCAATAATACAGTAGAAAAATAAGTCTATATACAATGTGAGCAAATGAGGTGAGATAAGGGAGTTAAAGGCAACAAAAAAAAGACAATATAGCAAGTAAACACTGGAATGGTAGATTTGCAGTGGAAGAATGTGCAAAGTAGAGATAGAAATAATGGGGTGCAGCAAAATAAATAAATACAGTAGGGGGAGAGGTAGTTGTTTGGGCTAAATTATAGATGGGCTATGTACAGGTGCAGTAATCTGTGAGCTGCTCTGACAGCTGGTGCTTAAAGCTAGTGAGGGAGATAAGTGTTTCCAGTTTCAGAGATTTTTGTAGTTCGTTCCAGTCATTGGCAGCAGAGAACTGGAAGGAGAGGCGGCCAAAGGAAGAATTGGTTTTGGGGGTGACCAGAGAGATATACCTGCTGGAGCGTGTGCTACAGGTGGGAGATGCTATGGTGACCAGCGAGCTGAGATAAGGGGGGACTTTACCTAGCAGGGTCTTGTAGATGACCTGGAGATATAAATAAAGTTTGATTTGATCTCTCTGTTTGGAGTCAGACAGTTGTTTGACATTATGTGTGTTGGTAGGGACATGAAAGCTGCTGAACTGAGCATGCAGAGATCTCCTGTTCTCATGGTGAACACCTCTCCTCTCATGTCATCTCCTGTGCTTGTTAACAGAGCTGAACTTGCTCCAGCCAATAACTAGCAGACTACCTACAGACAGGGATAATAAGAACATTGTAATCATGCACCATCTAAAAATCTAATTGTATTTGTCACATGCGCCAAATTCAACAACCTGACAGTCAAATGCTTACTTACAAGCCCTTAACTCACAGTGCAGTTAAGAATAAAAAATATAAAAAATACACAGAACAAATGATTAGTTATTAAAATAACAGTAGCAAGGCTATATAAAGGGGGTTATACGGCACAGAGTCAATGTGCGGGGGCATCGGTTAGTCGAGGTAATATGTACATGTAGGTAGAGATAAAGTGACTATGCATAGATAATAAACAGAGAGAGTAGCAGCAGCGTAAAAATGGGGAGGTCGGGACAATGCAAATAGTCCCAGTAGCCATTTCATTAACCATTCAAGAATCTTATGGCTTGGGGGTAGAAGCCTTTTTGACCTAGACTTGACGATCCGGTACCGCTTGCCGTGCGATAGCAGAGAGAACAGTCCATGACTAGGGTGGCTGGAGCCCTTGGCAATGGTATAGAGCTCCTGGATGGCAGGAAGCTTGGCCTCAGTGATGTACTGGGCCATTAGCACTGCCCGCTGTAGTGCCCTGCGGTCGGAGGCCAAGCAGTTGCCATACCAGGCGGGGATGCAAGCAGTCAGGATTCTCTCGATGGTGCAGCTGTAAAACAGTTTGCCAAATCTTTTCAGTCTCCTGAGAGGGAATAGGCATTGTCGTGCCCTCTTCCTAATTGTCTTGGTGTGTTTGGACCATGATAGTGTGTTGGTGATGTGGACACCAAGGAACTTGAAGCTCTCAACCTGCTCTACTGCAGCCCCGTCGATGAGAATGGGGGCGTGCTCAGTCTTCCTTTTTCTGTAGTCCACAATTATCTCCTTTGTTTTGATCACGTTGAGGGAGAGGTTGTCATCCTGGCACCAGACTGCCAGGTATCTGACCTCCACCTTATAGGCTGTCTCATCGTTGCCAGTGATCAGGCCTACCTCTGTTGTGTCGTCGGCAAACTTAACGATGGTGTTGGAGGCGCACTACGGTGTTGAATGCTGAGCTGTAGTCAATAAATAGCATTCTCACGTAGGTGTTCCTTTTGTCCATGTGGGAAAGGGCAGAGTGGAGTGCAATAGAGATTGTATCATCTGTGGATCTGTTGGGGCAGTATGTAAATTGGAGTGGGTCTAGGGTTTCTGGGATAATGGTGTTGATGTGAGCCATGACCAGCTATGGGTCAGTAGTCATTTAGGCAGGTTCTCTTAGTGTTCTTGGTCACAAGGACTATGGTGGTCTGCTTGAAACATGTTGGTATTACAGACTCGGTCAGGGAGAGGTTGATGTCGTCAGTGACGACACTTGCCAGTAGGTCAGCACATGGTCGGAGTACACGTCCTGGTAATCCGCCTGTCCCTGCGGCCTTGTGAATGTTGACCTGTTTAAAAGGTCTTACATCGGCTGCGGAGAGCATGATCACAGTCATCAGGAACAGCTGATGCTCTCATGCATGCTTCAGTGTTACTTGCCTCGGAGCAAGCATAGAAGTTATTTAGTTCGTCTGGTAGGCTCGTGTCACTGGGCAGCTCGCGGCTGTGCTTCCCTTTGTAGTCCGTAATAGTTTGCAAGCCCTGCCACAAGGGCTTCCGCGGTCTAAGGCACTGCTTCTCAGTGCTAGGGGTGTCACTATAGACCTTGGTTCAATTCCAGGCTGTATCACAACCGGCTGTGATCAAGCGTCCCATAGGGCGGTGCACGATTGGCCCAGCGTTGTCCGGGTTAGGGTGTCATTGTAAATAAGAATTTGTTCTTAACTGACTTGCCTAGTTAAATAAACATTAAATATATACACACACACATATTTTTCCCCCATTGAAAAAAACATAAAATTGATCAGAAATACAGTGTAGACATTATTAATGTTGTAAAAAGAGGTCAGATGAAGCAGATTCTATGCTACAGGACTGTTTTGCTAGCACTGACTGGAATATGTTCCGGGGTTCCTCCGATGGCTTTGAGGAGTACACCACATCAGTCATTGGCTTCATCAATAAGTGCATTGATGACGTTATCGATGTTTACTTTCTCACTTAGTCACGATTCATTCAGGATTATCCGTAATCATGGTAGCATCCACATTAATGTAGAAGTGTATAGAAACATTTCTATTCACAATAAAGAGTCTCCAAAATGACACAATACACTATTTACCATTATTTTGTGCCCAAAAGAAATGAATCTGAAACAACCAAAACAAACAAATGCATCCAACAAGTTTGTAGAGTCACAAGCTTGATGTAATCATTGCGTGCTAGGAATACAGGACCAAATACTAAAATGTTGACTACTTTAATACACTTCAGTAAATTTGTCCAAATACTTTTGGTCCCCTAAAATGGGGGGACTATGTACAAGAAGTGCTTTAATTTCTAAATCAGTTAACCTGATATGGTTTTTAAAAAACTCCATTTAAAGCTGACAGTTTTCCCATTAAAACTCAGTCATTGTATCATTTCAAATCCAAAGTGCTGGAGTACAGCAAAACAATAAAATGTGACACTGTCCCAATTAGAAGTCGACCAAAAATGATTTTTCAACGCCGAGACCGATTATTGGAGGACCAAAAAAGCAGATTAATCGGACGATTATTAAAATGTATTTGTAATAATGACAATTACAACAATACTGAATGAACACTTATTTTAACTTAATATAATACATCAATAAAATCTATTTAGCCTCAAGTAAATAATGAAACATGTTCAATTTGGTTTAAATAATGCAAAAACAAAGTGTTGGAGAAGAAAGTAAAAGTGCAATATGTGCTATGTACGAAAGCGAATGTTTCAGTTCCTTGCTCAGAACATGAGAACATATGAAAGTTGGTGGTTCCTCTTAACACGAGTCTTCAATATTCCCAGGTAAGAGGTTTTAGGTTGTAGTTATTATAGGACTATTTCCCTCTCATTAACCTTTGACTATTGGATGTTCTTATAGGCACTTTAGTATTGCCAGTGTAACAGTATAGCTTCCGTCCCTCTCCTCGCTCCTCCCTGGGCTTGAACTAGCAACACAATGACAACACCCACCATCGAAGCAGCGTTACCCATGCAGAGCAAGGGGAACAACTACTAGAAGGCTCAGAGCGAGTGACGTTTGAAACACTATTAGCGCGCGCTAACTAGCTAGCCATTTCACTTCGGCTACACCAGCCTCATCTCGGGAGTTGATAGGCTTGAAGTCATAAACAGCGCAATGCTTGACGCACAACGAAGAGCTGCTGGCAAAACGCACGAACTGGCAAAACGCACGAAAGTGCTGTTTGAATGAAGGTTTACGGGCCTGCTTCTGCCTACCACCGCTCAGTCAGATACTTAGATACTTGTATGCTCAGTTAGATTATATGCAACGCAGGACAGGCTAGATAATATCTAGTAATATCAACAAACCATGTGTAGTTAACTAGTGATTATGATTGATTGTTTTTTATAAGATAAGTTTAATGCTAGCTAGCAACTTACCATGCCTTGCTTTACTGAATTCGCGTAACAGGCAGTCTCCTTGTGGAGTGCAACGAGAGAGAGGCAGGTCGTTATTGCGTTGGACTAGTTAACTGTAAGGTTGCAAGATTGGATCCCCTGAGCTGACAAGGTGAAAATCTGTCGTTCTGCCCCTGAACAAGGCAGTTGACCACTGTTCCTAGGCCGTCATTGAAAATAAGAATGTGTTCTTAACTGACTTGCCTAGTTAAATAAAGGTATACAAAAATATAATAATAATTTTTTATTTTTTTTATCAATAAAATAAAAATAAATCGGCGCCCCAAAATACCGATTTACGGCTGTTACGAAAATTTGAAATCGGCCCTAATTAATCGGCCATTCCGATTAATCGGTCGACCTCTAGTCCCAATACACCAAAACTGTTTTAGGGTTCCTTCCTAAACACACACCACTGTGTTCCAAATGTGGATATTGTGCTGGTGGACATGACAGAGACAACATCTGTGTATGTCATGATGGACCTGGAGTACACAGGACGGCTGGAGAAAGCCCATTTCATCTGTTCATCCCAACAGAGAAAGCAGGAAGGCGTGTGAGCGTGTGTGTGAGAGAGAGAGAGAGAGAGAGAGAGAGAGCGAGCGCAAGTGAGAGCTAGCCTGTTAATACATTCAACCTGTAGAGATCATGAACACATGTAGAGTGTACTGAACATAGAGATCATATAATTCACATAGAATGTGCAGAACACCTGGATGTGTTCAGTTTCCTACATCCTCTAACAGCTCCTTACTGCCCCAGATGAAAAACATCCTTACTAATTACAGCTCTAATATTTTTTTCTCCCCAATTTCGTGGTATCCAATTGGTAGTATTTACAGTCTTGTCTCATCGCTGCAACTCCCATACGGACTCGGAAGAGGCGAAGGTCGACAGCCATGCGCCCTCTGAAACACAATCCAACCAAGCCGCACTGCTTCTTGACACAATGCACATCCAACCCGGAAGCCAGCCGCACCAATGTGTCGGAGGAAACACTGTACACCTGGCGACCTGGTCAGTGTGCACTGCGCCCGGCCCGCCACTGGAGTCCCTAGTGTGCGATGAGACAAGGATATCCCTGCTGGTAAAACCCTCCCTAACCCGGGCGACGCTAGGCCAATTGTGCGTCGCCCCATGGACCCCCCGGTTGCGGTCACCTGCGACAGAGCCTGGGCTCGAACCCAGAATCTCTGGTGGCACAGCCTTAGACCACTGCGCCAACCGGGAGTACTCTAATCATTATTACGATCGTACAGACTGGACTCCATTTACTTGGGGCAGCAGGTAGCCTAGTGGTTAGAGAGTTGGACTAATAACCGAAAGGTTGCAAGATCGAATCCCCGAGCTGACAAGGTAAAAATCTGTCGTTCCGCCCCGAACAAGGTTAACCCACTGCTTCTAGGCCGTCATTGAAAATAAGAATTTGTTCTTAACTGACTTGCCGAGTTAAATAAAGGTAAAATAAAATAAAACTTATTTTACACAGTTACCACACCTGCCCATCTAAGCCTTGCATTTTGTGTGTGTGTATGCTCTGTATGTCATCGCCACATTTGGCTCTGATCGACCAATTATTGGAGGACCAAAAAAAGAAGATACCGATTCAATCGGACGATTTTTCTATATATTACATATATATATTTGTAATAATGACAATTACAACCATACTGAATGAACACTTATTTTAACTTAATATAATACATAAGTCAATTTAGTCTCAAATAAATAATGAAACGTTCAATTTGGTTTAAATAATGTAAAAACTGTGTTGGAGAAGTAAAAGTGCAATATGTGCCATGTAAAAAAGCTAACATTTAAGTTCCTTGCTCAGAACATGAGAACATATGAAAGCTGGTGGTTCCTTTTACATGAGTCTTCAATATTCCCAGTTAAGAAGTTTTAGGTATTTCTCTCTATACCATTTGTATTTCATATACCTTTGATTATTGGATGTTCTTATAGGCACTTTAGTATAATCTCGGAAGTTGTTAGGCTTGAAGTCATAAACAGCGCTGTGCTTCAAGCATTGCTAAGAGCTGCTGGCAAACGCAGTAAAGCGCTGTTTGAATGAATGCTTACGAGCCTGCTGCTGCCTACCACTGCTCAGTCAGATTGCTCTATCAAATATCAAATCATAGACTTAATTATAATAAACACACAGAAATATGAGCCTTTGGTCATTAATAATGGTGAAATCATTTCATTTCGAGAACAAAATGTTATTCTTTCAGTGAAATACGGAACCGTTCCGTATTTTATCAAACGGGTGGCAACCCTAAGTCTAAATATTGCTGTTACATTGCACAACCTTCAATGTTATGTCGTAATTATGTAAAATTCTGGCAAATTAATTACGGTCTTTGTTAGAAAGAAATGGTCTTCACACAGTTTGTAACGAGCCAGGCGGTGAAAACTTCTGCATATACCCCGACTCTGCTTGCGCTGAACGCAAGAGAAGTGACACAATTTCCCTAGTTAATATTGCCTGCTAACATGCATTTCCTTTAACTAAATATGCAGGTAAAAAAAAAAAATATACACTTCTGTGTATTGATTTTAAGAAAGGCATTGATGTTTATGGTTCAGTACATTTGTACAACGATTGTGCTTTTTTCGCAAATGCGCTTTTGTTAATTCATCACTCTTTTTAGCGAAGTTGAAGTAGGCTGTGATTCGATGATAAATTAACAGGCACCGCTCTGATTATATGCAATACAGGACAAGCTAGTTAACCTAGTAATATCATCAACCATGTGGAGTTAATTAGTGATTATGTGAAGATTGATTGTTTATTATAAGATAAGTTTAATGCTAGCTAGCAACTTACCTTGGCTCCTTGCAGCCACAAGGTCCATTTGATGCTGCACTCGCGTAACAGGTGGTCAGCCTGCCACGCAGTCTCCTCGTGGATTGCAATGTAATCGGCAACCAAAAAGGCTGATTACCGATTGTTATGAAATCGTCCCTAATTAAATCGACCATGCCAATTAATCGGTCGACCTCTAGCTCTGATCCATGATAACCAAAGAAGAGCAGTCAAGAGTGAGAGCTAGCCTTGTCATATCTCCCCCCACATTCCCATTCCGGAGTGACTGAGTGGAATTCTCAGTGGGAAATTAGCTCCTGTAGAGGATGACTAATGGACCTGTCAGAATCCCAGGTCATCTCCAACAGCAATGTTCTCTTGCTTGTACAAACTTCTGGCAGGGTACACTCATAGGATCACATATACAGTCTCTTTCCCTTCCTATCTGAACTGTTTATGTAAGACAGGAGTCTACCGTGGTTTTATGTTAGTCTCAGATTCTGTACTTATCATTTTAAAGATATTAACTTGATCTGAATAGGATTTGAGTCTCACCTGACTTGTCCTGCAGGTCCTCAAGTCGCTCTCCTCTGTCGATCACCTTGGAGATGTTCTCCTGCATCACATCAATGACCTCATCAACCTGCGACTGCACTCTGGGGAGAGAAACAAACTTGAATGTCAACACACAGAAATAACAAGTTGTGAACAGTGTTGAAGGTGGAGGAGTTAGTTGGTACAGGTGTTCTTACTGACACATTCACAAAACCACACACACACACAGGGACGTTCAAATAAATGCACACCAGGGAGGCTGCTGGGGGGAGGATGGCTCATAACTGCCGGAATGGAATCAAACATTTTTATTGTAACTGTATCAAATCAAAATCAAATCTTACTGGTCACATATACATATTTAGCAGATGTTATTGCGTGTGTAGCGAAATGCTTGTGTTCCTAGCTCCAACAGTGCAGTAATATCTAACAATTCACAACAATACACACAAATCTAAAATAAAAATTATGGAATTAATTGAGCAATGTCGGAGTGGCATTGACTAAAATACATTTGAATAGAATACAGTATATACGAGATGAGTAAAGCAGTATGTAAACATTATTTAAAGTGACTAATGTTCCATTATTAAAGTGGCCAGTGATTCCAAGTCTAAGTATATAGGGCAGCAGCCTCTAAGGTGCAGGGTTGCGTAACCTGGTGGAAGCCAGCTAGTGATGGCTGTTTAACAGTCTGATGGCCTTGACATAGAAGCTGTTTTTCAGTCTCTCGGTCCCAGCTTCAATGCACCTGTACTGACCACGCCTTCTGGATGATAGTGGGGTGAACAGGCAGTGGCTCGGGTGGTTGTTGTCCTTGATGATCTTTTTGGCCTTCCTGTGAAATCGGGTGCTGTAGGTATCCTGGAGAGCAGGTAGTTTGTCCCTGGGGATGCGTTGTGCAGACCGCACCACCATCTGGAGAGCCTTGCGGTTGTGGGCGGTGCAGTTTCCGTACCAGATGGTGATACAGCCCAACAGGATGCTCTCAATTGTGCATCTGTAAAAGTTAGTGAGGGTTTTATTGGCCAAGCCAAATTTCTTCAGCTTCCTGAGGTTGATGAGGTGCTGTTGCACCTTCACAACACTGTGTGTGGGTGGACAATTTCAGATTGTCAGTGATATGTACGCCGAGCAACTTGAAGCTTTCCACCTCCTCCACTACGGTCCCACCGATGTGCATAGGGACAAGCTGACTCCACACTCCAAGACTGCTTCCATCACGTGGACTGGGAGATGTTTCGTATTGCGTCAGATAACAACATTGACGAATACGCTGATTCGGTGTGCGAGCTCATTAGAACGTGCGTTGAAGATGTCATTCCCATAGCAACGATTAAAACATTCCCTAACCAGAAACCGTGGATTGATGGCAGCATTTGTGTGAAACTGAAAGCGCGAACCACTGCTTTTAATCAGGGCAAGGTGTCTGGTAACATGACCGAATACAAACAGTGCAGCTATTCCCTCCGCAAGGCTATCAAACAAGCTAAGCGCCAGTACAGAGACAAAGTAGAATCTCAATTCAACGGCTCAGACACAAGAGGCATGTGGCAGGGTCTACAGTCAATCACGGACTACAGGAAGAAATCCAGCCCAGTCACGGACCAGGATGTCTTGCTCCCAGGCAGACTAAATAACTTTTTTGCCCGCTTTGAGGACAATACTGTGCCACTGACACGGCCTGCAACGAAAACATGCGGTCTCTCCTTCACTGCAGCCGAGGTGAGTAAGACATTTAAACGTGTTAACCCTCGCAAGGCTGCAGGCCCAGACGGCATCCCCAGCCGCGCCCTCAGAGCATGCGCAGACCAGCTGGCCGGTGTGTTTACGGACATATTCAATCAATCCCTATACCAGTCTGCTGTTCCCACATGCTTCAAGAGGGCCACCATTGTTCCTGTTCCCAAGAAAGCTAAGGTAACTGAGCTAAACGACTACCGCCCCGTAGCACTCACATCCGTCATCATGAAGTGCTTTGAGAGACTAGTCAAGGACCATATCACCTCCACACTACCTGACACCCTAGACCCACTCCAATTTGCTTACCGCCCAAATAGGTCCACAGACGATGCAATCTCAACCACACTGCACACTGCCCTAACCCATCTGAACAAGAGGAATACCTATGTGAGAATGCTGTTCATCGACTACAGCTCGGCATTCAACACCATAGTACCCTCCAAGCTCGTCATCAAGCTCGAGACCCTGGGTCTCGACCCCGCCCTGTGCAACTGGGTACTGGACTTCCTGACATCTCCTCCCCGCTGATCCTCAACACTGGGGCCCCACAAGGGTGCGTTCTGAGCCCTCTCCTGTACTCCCTGTTTACCCACGACTGCGTGGCCACGCACGCCTCCAACTCAATCATCAAGTTTGCGGACGACACAACAGTGGTAGGCTTGATTACCAACAACGACGAGACGGCCTACAGGGAGGAGGTGAGGGCCCTCGGAGTGTGGTGTCAGGGAAATAACCTCACACTCAACGTCAACAAAACTAAGGAGATGATTGTGGACTTCAGGAAACAGCAGAGGGAACACCCCCCTATCCACATCGATGGAACAGTAGTGGAGAGGGTAGCAAGTTAAGTTCCTTGGCATACACATCACAGACAAACTGAATTGGTCCACTCACACAGACAGCATCGTGAAGAAGGCGCAGCAGCGCCTCTTCAACCTCAGGAGGCTGAAGAAATTCGGCTTGTCACCAAAAGCACTCACAAACTTCTACAGATGCACAATCGAGAGCATCCTGGCGGGCTGTATCACCGCCTGGTATGGCAACTGCACCGCCCTCAACCGTAAGGCTCTCCAGAGGGTAGTGAGGTCTGCACAACGCATCACCGGGGGCAAACTACCTGCCCTCCAGGACACCTACACCACCCGATGCTACAGGAAGGCCATAAAGATCATCAAGGACATCAACCACCCGAGCCACTGCCTGTTCATCCCGCTGTCATCCAGAAGGCGAGTTCAGTACAGGTGCATCAAAGCTGGGACCGAGAGACTGAAAAACAGCTTCTATCTCAAGGCCATCAGACTGTTAAACAGCCACCACTAACATTGAGTGGCTGCTGCCAACACACTGTCAATGACACTGACTCAACTCCAGCCACTTTAATAATGGGAATTGATGGGAAATGATGTAAATATATCACTAGCCACTTTAAACAATGCTACCTTATATAATGTTACTTACCCTACATTATTCATCTCATATGCATACGTATATACTGTACTCTATATCATCGACTGCATCCTTATGTAATACATGTATCACTAGCCACTTTAACTATGCCACTTTGTTTACATACTCATCTCATATGTTATACTGTACTCGTAATCATCTACTGTATCTTGCCTATGCTGCTCTGTACCATCACTCATTCATATATCCTTATGTACATATTCCTTATCCCCTTACACTGTGTATAAGACAGTAGTTTTTTTGGAATTGTTAGTTAGATTACTTGTTCGTTATTACTGCATTGTCGGAACTAGAAGCACAAGCATTTCGCTACACTCGCATTAACATCTGCTAACCATGTGTATGTGACAAATAAAATTTGATTTGATTTGAAGCCAGTCAGTTGATTATTGACACGTTTTTCCACTAAGATAAACAGGGCAAGATAGAAATTGGCCTATAACAGTTAGGATCAGCTTGATCTCCCCCTTTAAATATAGGATGCACCGTGGCTGCCTTCCAAGAACTGGGAACCTCCCCAGAGACAGGTTATAAAAGGTGAGAGATAGGCTCGGGGATGATAGAGGCTGCAACCTTATAGAAGAAAGGATGTAAACCATCTGACCCAAATATTTTTTTTGGGGGGGGGTCAAGGTTAAGGAGTTCTTATAGCACCTTAGACTGAGTGACTGCCTGCAGGGAGAAACCGTGTAGCGGGGCAGGGGAAAGAGAGGGAGGAGCATCAGGGATAGTTGCATTAGAAGGGCTGAGGGATTAGGAAGTGTTGGACAGGCAAGAAGGCATGGTGGAGTCAAATAGGAATCCTGACAATGTTTTGTGGTGATTAAAGAGCTCAGCCAGTAACAACCACATCACAAACAGTAAGGGACATGGGCAGCTGTGAGGAGAAGGGTTTATTCTCCAGAACTTCTTGGGGTTAGACCCAGAGAGAGAACTGCTACTTAAAGTAACTTACTTTGGCCTTCCAGATACCGAGTGCACTTATTTCTCATTTGCCTGAACGAGAGCCAGTCAGCCTGAGTATGCGTGTGCTGAACCTTTAACCAAATGGTGTTCTTGAGGTGGAGCAACTCTGCCAGATCACGGTTGTACCAGGGGCTGAACCGGTTTTACTCTATTCTAATCAATACCACTCAGACAATGCTCATCATAATAGTTAAATAATTCTTATTTCCATTATTTTACTTTTAGTTGTGTATACTGGTAGATATTACTGCACTGTTGGAGCTAGGACCACAAGCATTTCGGCTTCATCTGACCAATAAAATTAGAGTAGATGTCCTCTCTCCCACAGTCCTGGACCACACTTAGACTGACCACTACCCTCACCTGTGCCCAGCTGATCCTGCCATGGCGTGCGTACACGCACACACACACACACACACACACACACACACACACACACACACACACACACACACACACACACACACACACACACACACACACACACACACACACACACAGAATGAGGGAGAGGGAAAGAAAGAGTATGTGTTGCAGAAGAATTTAACTTTTGGAAAAGTTAAAACTGGGCTGATGATTATGTAAGATCCTCACATAACTGGAGTTCAATGTGCTGCTGTGTCCCTATGGAGAATATAACCATTACAACACCACCAGAACACACAAACACAAGTTACAATCTGACCTGGGGCAGGGGTGAGGGGTGCAGGGCGCAGGGCAGGGGTTAGCTCCCCACCAAACAAACAAACATTTCCAGGAACCTGAGTTATGATCTAATTAGGCCTAATTATTTATAACAGCATCACAGTGTGACCAGAGAGGGGAACAGGAGAGTCTGGTGCCAATCCGTCTTAACAATGACCTGCGTTGTTGTTCTCTATTGCTCTGTGCTGCTGTCGCGAATATGGAAAAACACACTACACGTCTTCAAAGACTAGCAGCCTTACTACCCAATGATGTAAACAACACTAAAAAGGTAGTGTTACATAATAATCAGAACACTGGTAAACAATGTTAGACTCTGTTAATTAATTCCAACACAGTCTGTGGGCTGGGCTCCCTGTCTGAACTCTGCCAGTACTGGGGTGTGTGTGGGGAGCACACATACGATCACCTGCACACAGAGACACACTCCATTGTCAGATTACAAAATAATTTGATATACAATCTGTTATATGATTTCAGTGAGTACAGTAATACTTTTCCCCCTCAATGAAAGGTGCCATGTTTAGATATGAGGGCAAGCAGTTCAACACAGGTAAGTCATATTATTCACCATTTTCAGAAGTATTGGTACATTATGACATCACAACTACATAAGCACAGAATGTCATTGTAATTCTAAGTGAGCCAGCCATGTCACAACTGATCAATACATTCCAAACATTCCCTTTGAACATTCTGGTGACTGAATACTGAACATAGAACACCAGTATCAAGAAGACAATCTCAGATTCCACCTGAGACATAGTTATTACAGCAGCCCACCATAAAATATAGAACGTGTTACTAGACGAAAAGTTGAGGTTGCAGAACGAGGTGTGAAAGATGACTGTCCATATCATTGATGCTGAGGAGAATACTGCAGCCGATACAAGAAGATAATGCTTCAATAGGGAACCTTGGTGCTGCCAGTACCAACTCCCTTCATCCTGCCCCACCACCTCAACCCAGGGCCACCGAGAAGCTTCCTGAGCTCAACCAGAAGGTTCATCACACCTCGCATCCTTCCTACAGAATCCCAGTACTGGAGTTGACAGAAGAAAGTGTGCTCTGCAACAAATTGCCAGTTTGAAGGCAGTGGGAAAGATTGTGACAGACAATAAGCCACATCCTCCTTCCAGAATCCCAGTTGTGCAGAAGAGTGCTATCTACAATGGGATTCGTCGAGGACTGCATGCAGCTCCAACATATCAGCAGACAGGGAAGGATAGTTTTCCTCACATTCGGGAGCCACTGCGACCCATCGAGACCAATGTGTAGTGGAAGACATCTTCCTCCATAGTGCCAAGCCACTGAAGGAAGTCCATGGAGCCAAAATGGCCACCAAGACGCCATTGCCTTCCATTAGATCCAGAGTCACTGTGCCTAACAATGGTCCCAAGAAGGAGATATTCCGGCCAGTCACACCAGAAGGCAACCCGCGTCCTACTTTAAAGTTCAGAAGGCAGGTCGTGAAGAAACATATTCAGATCAAGACTCAGACCCTAACTATACAGGATCTACTGACATAAGATGGTATTGAAAGTCTTTTATTATGAGGCTGACCAGTTGATGGCATATCTGAAGGCCAATCTGATCAGTGTCACCCAGGAATTGAACCTGATGAAGAGTGGGGCCAAGATGGACACTCAGGTTTTGGAGGAGAAGAAAGCAAAGGAACAGTTCAAGGCAAAGGTAGAGAAGTACATCCAGGAGATTTTCCTGATGAAGGTGGATTCTGACCTACAGGCCTGCCATCATTCACTTTTAACTGGACTGTGTTTACAGGCATAGCAACAGCGCGACTTTAGAGCATTAGAACACATTCGCCAAAAGCCACAAAATACACCTGAATGGACTTCTGTAAATACCTCGGGAGTCCTCCTACATTTAGAAACGTCACAGTCCTATTGATCAAACAACCTCAGTTGCTTATACACATCAACAAGATCAACAACTAATGCTAGCCAGAGCGAGATTAGGTAAAAATCTAACGAGGGAACATTAGATTAACACTATCAAACTTTTTAGTTCGTTTGCCGTCAAAACTGCACTGATAAAAGATGGGGAATAGTAGCCTGCTCGTTCTTCTACAGCTTGCCTGCCAATGAATGCTTGTCCCAACCCACAACTGAATGGGAACTTGCCTGCTATGTCCCTGTCCACTTACGTATATAAAGATGCTGTATATAGCATTAACATATTAAAACAAAAACAGAGAAATCATATTTGTCCAGCCTTTGCTGCTATACTTGCAGATCTGCATAATATGCTGTGACCCAAATCAAAGAGTATTTAATAACTCTAAATAACAAAAACATAGGTTGTTGTAACATTTAAACATTTGCACTGCATGGATCACCGGTGCAGTTGAATGCAGCATTGCTGTATGGTGTTTTGTTGCAGGTTTAGTTTTATGGTTATTCATTGTCAAGCTCTAAAAACCAAAGCCAGACTGCGCCATTTTAGTAGCTAGGACTGTGGCATGTGTCTGTACACTTTCCCTCCGCTGTAAATCTGACACATGAAAGCAGTGCAGCTGAAGTTGAATTCACCCATGCGAGTACATCAGGCTGTAACTAGTAGATGACTCATTTATACTCACTTGTTTGTCCTATTCGGACCGCGGGCCTTGTGTTTGACACGTGTTTGACACGTAGCCTATTAAACACATTATGACCGACTTGTGATCATTGCGCTTGCTAGTTTGATTGTATTGACATTCCCAGCCTTCGTTATAGCCTCCCATTTTTGTTTAAAATATTGAGTCATTGAGGCAGCAAACAATGTGTCAGACCAGCTGTGATTTACAACCTGATAGTAATATTTTTTGGACTACCAAGAAATGTTTTGTTGAATTATATGAATCATGCATTGAACTGCATCAATACAGTCTGCCAACAATGCCTTAGTGTGGGTCATGGAAGTTTGAGGAAAATATAACCTATTTTTAAAATCTCTTATAAAGTTGGTTTTGAAGCATAAACTAGGAATTTTATATTTTTTACTGATATGTCTGGTTGTTTCATATCTACAAAGTAGTTAAAATGCTGTCAGTTCCACTTTAAATATTGTACCACTTTCTGACCTAGTTCTTCACAGTGCTATGCCTCTTACACCGTTTATGATAGAAACCATAAAACTTGCAGACTAGTCTGGAATAGTGTGTATGTATACAACTTTCTGATACTATCTATACTTTTAAAACTTATTAAACTTCATCCATTTCTATGGGGTTTCTTCAACATTCTAAAGCTTCCATTGTGACAACATGACTTCCAACATTCCAGTCACTGTGAATGCAACATGACACAAATCAGCTACTTTATCCACAAATTAGAGCATATGAGATATACCTATATTTCTCTGCTATTCAAATCTGAAATCAGTTCAAAAATATCTTCTACCAATCTAACGATACAGCTGTTTTAGTAGCCGCATAAACAACATTCTCTAACTTTTTACAAACTGACATTTTTCACCACTTTCATAGCACTTTAGACAAAACATTAAGTGTGTGACATCTTGATCTACTTCTCTGCTATTCAAATCCGGAATCAGATCAGAATGATCTGATACTAGGGTTGTTGCGGTGACCGTATTACCGCCACGCCGGCAGTCATGACCACAGTAAATTTCCACGTGACCATTCACCGTAATCTCCTTTTATGCACTCAGGACATGTGTTGGTAGTATCCAACTCAAAGCCTAACAACGAAATAGACAGCACTTTCAAAAGGTAATGGTTCATTCAAGACACCCATACACATATTAGAGCTTATACATACACATTGACCTATATATGTGCCCAAGACTGAAAAAATATTACAATGATGAATGTGCAGTTCCTTATACACATAGCCTATGCATATTATGCAGCACAAAAACATATATATATAGAAATTTAAATAAATGATTGAATATGTTTAATTGGTCTAGCCTATACTCCAAAATTATTCAAATTCTAGTAATCACCTTTGAGTGTGGACTGTATTATTATGAATACTAGATGAACTGGTTACCTTATGCTACACTTTAAAGTTTCTATTCATGAGTCTGAGAGAGAACATATAGGCCTAGGTGATGCTGTTGGTTCATTGATTATGCAGGGTGGCTTACAGAGTTAGCCTACAATAGTGCATTTATATTTGATTTTGAATGGCCTAGTAATAGGACTTTCACAAATAATTTAATAATTAATAGGGTGACACATTTGGCTACCTTTAGCTGCAGAATATATCACCACTGTGCTTTTGCATCTCCCCCATTACTTTCTCAAGCAAGCAGAGAGAGTAGCTGTCAAAAGTTTAATGAAATATGTTTCGTTGTGAAAACATGTTACTTTCGACGTTCCCGACAGATTTCACTTGGTTTCCCAAATTAAGCAATTGGCAGCTGCAGGAACAAGGTTGGGGAGCCCATGGCATTGAGAGGTTTTTTTATTTAATTTTTTTACCCCTTTTTCTCCCCAATTTCGTGGTATCCAATTGTTGTAGTAGCTACTATCTTGTCTCATCGCTACAACTCCCGTACGGGCTCGGGAGAGATGAAGGTTGAAAGTCATGCGTCCTCCGATACACAACCCAACCAGCCGTACTGCTTCTTAACACAGCTCGCATCCAACCCGGAAGCCAGCCGCACCAATGTGTCGGAGGGTACACCTGGTAACCTTGGTTAGCGTGCACTGCGCCCGGCCTGCCACAGGAGTCGCTGGTGCGCGATGAGACAAGGACATCCCTACCGACCAAGCCCTCCCTAACCCGGACGACACTAGGCCAATTGTGCGTCGCCCCACGGACCTCCCGGTCGCGGCCGGTTACGACAGAGCCTGGCATTGAGAGTTTTGTCGGAATATCACCTGTCGTGCAGTGATAGGTTGCATGCTCCTCAAACAATGTTTGCTGCATGGAGTGAAACACCCGGAGTATCCTCCACTAACGAACAGATGGGAAAGCAGCGTCCATTCGCTATTCGACTGCATAAGCATTTGACATGTATTTTTCCCCCTGCCCATTTGATAATGGGCCATTCTAAATCTAAACTAATTTAACATACCAGTGAAGACAATATTAAGAATAGTCTGATGGTGATATGGTCACTTGATGAGAGAACATTGTGTGCAGCCTGATGCAAGGAACAGAGCCTAAGCTTTTTTATTTGAGACTTTCTCAAATCATCAATAGCCTATAGTTGAATCATGCAGCACATAGAATGTCTTAGAAATCAAAACATATAAAAGGTTTGTATCATTAACAACTAAAGTTGCTAAATAACTAAATCTAGCGTAGCCTATAGGACCGGTTTCAAATGATCACTTTTACGCTCAACATAGCCTTCATATGCGCACGCGCTGCAGAATGGGGCCTTTCGATTTTATTCAGCTAAGTTCAATTATATTCTTCTTCCTATCAAATCATATAAAGTAATGACACGGGACTTAAGCATATCTTGTCTGCTAAATGAACAAGCCTACAGCCTATGGCATGGCACATAGCCAGATAACATACAGTAACAGGCCAACTCATATTCAATTAATCTGAAATAAATGTTTTTCATATTACAATGTTTCTTTACCTACCTAAATTAATGGATTTATTGTTATGGTTTATATTAAAATGAATTTATTAGACTTGTTAAAATGCAGATGTTCCAAAGGCACGCAGCAGCATGTACGTGTGGAGGCCTGAAGATGCTAAACGTGTGAGACGGGCAACATTTTGCTTGACAATAACCGTCTGACACATTTCATGAATGACCGCCACAGCCCTATCTGCTACCAATAGAAAGTTACAACTGTTTGTTGGTGTTGAAAAGTAACTAGCTAATATCAGCTAATAGCTCATTGTTATTGATTCCAATGCATTTCAATAGCAAAAAAAGGGCCATAGACTAGAATGGTAAAGAAATCTAAAATTCTAGACCCATCTCCTCTTTCACCATTTAAGCTATCAACTCCAAACCAGCGCTGACATGTTCAGACTAACCCTACTTAGATTGCCTGTCAAAATAGTTTTTATAGTATTTACACCTTTTGAACTACAACCATTTAAAATAAATAAACATGAGTTTGAATGAGAACCATAGGAATACAGAGGTAGCTATTCAAAATGGTCCTGCTCCTTAGCCAATTAAAAAACAAGACCAACTTTAAAACATTCAGGCTATCCTAACTTCAAATTCTTTTGAATCTTTATCAAGTATATACATTTGCATAAATTAGCATAAAAAATAATAACTCACCAACAGTAACTCTTGATCTGTTCAAGCTAGAGACACCAAACCAACTTTAAAATGGGCAGGCCATCCGAACATCAAATTCTTTAAAATGTTTATCAACTATAACTTTAGAAATTTACATAAAACAACTTACCAACAGTAAAATATTGAACTGTTCAAGTTAGAGAAACCAAACTAACTTTCACATGTTCAGGCTATCCCAACTTCAAATTCTATAAAACGTTTATCAACTATAACTAAATAAACGTTCATAAATTTGCATAAAAGAACCTCCCACAGTAATAACTCTTGAACCGTTCAAGCTAGAGACAGACACCAAACTAATGTTCACATGTTCAGGCAATCCTACCCACGGCCACAAAAATACTGAGAGCTGAATGAAGCAAGTCACATTTTCCTTCATGGATTTATTTTTCTAATTTATTGTTGTGATCACATGTAGGCCTATTTGAAATACATACTGTATTTTGTATGCATTTATTCAATTTAATTGTGTGTAAAGTGCCTTTAGAGTGCCTGAGCTGTGCATTCGCTTGCCCCTCTGATAACGAGAAGGACCACAATGGAAATAATTATGTTTTATTGACCATTTTAAATGTGTGTAGTGTTGTATTCATAATGACTGAGGAAACTCAATGTATTTGACATTTGTCAAAGTAATAAACAAATGAGGATAATTACTTCATTCAGGTGGAGACGAAACATCGATTTGGGATAAGTGCGGCCAGCTCCAAGCTGAAGACATGGGAGCACTGCGGCCGGTGCTTTCATCCCAGCCGCCTGGAGAAACACAGCGAGGTCTGTGTCAAGCTGTCCTCCAAGAGCTCCAGATGAGGAGGTCTTTGACTCCACCAAACACCGGCTCAAGGGCACCGACTATGTCAAGCAATACGTGGTGTGATGCACCAAGGGTCTGTCTGGAAATCACCACTCTTTTGTATTTTTTACTGAACAGACAGACCGGAGACAGACCGGAAGAGCAGCGGGGTTGGGATTCTAGAACAGATGTGCTATGGGCATTGGCGGTGACATCAGACCAAACGCTAGAACAGCTGTTGCCCAAAAGATTACCTCTAACTTGGTAACAGCGAGGGTTCCAATAAGAGGCAGTACTACTAAGAGGCAATATATTCAGAACCATCTAAATCAACTGTGTTCAGCAGTTCCACAGAAACATATGGAGTTCTTCAATAAAATAATGAATCAAAGAACTCATACACTTTTTTTGTCAGATTTGTTGATGGTTCAGAAAAGTAGAGAATATTAACAAAAAACAGAATGACATCTTTCGTTCATAATTTCAAATATAAGAGTGTAGACTCGTGACCCCCATCCCAAACACACACAAACGTCATGTGCATACACACTTACTGTCTGATTTTGTCACTTCCAGCTCCAAATCTGGGTCCAGTTGGTCCCCTCCTGAAAGAAACATACAAAGAATCTGTACCTCCACATACACAGCACTGTATAAGAAATAGGCGGTCAATTCAGTCAAACACACTAATGTTTTACTCACAGGAAAAAGTCCTCCTCTTCATCAGAGTCTTCCTCCAGCAGGTTCCTCTGTGAGGGGGCAAAGGTTAGATGTCAGGGGTCAGACACACCACCACTGATACGGAATACAATGACATGGAGGCAAATCAAATCAATTATATGATCATTGAGAAACCATGCAACATCTAATCTATTTTCTGTTTTGCTTACATAAGCTAATAAAAAATATATATTTCTGCTCTGTTGTGCTGGTCTCCTGTGTGTCTTGTTGCTATAAACATTACTTGAGAGAGAATGTTGTTTGTTTTGCCTTTCACAGTGTATTAGAGCATGGAGTCTATTAAGAGTAGCTGAGTAGTATTTTTATTTGAATATGGAGTTAGTCCCCCCTTTGCAGCTATAACAGCCTTTCCACTAGACGTTGGAACAATTCTGCGGGGACTTGCTTCTATTCAGCCACAAGAGCATTAATGAAGTCGGGCACTGATGTTGGGCGATTAGGCCTGGGTCGCAGTCGGCATTCCAATTCATCTCAAAAGTGTTAGATGGGTTTGAGGTCAGGACTCTGTACAGGCCAGTCATGTTCTTCCACAACAATCTTGACAAACCATTTCTGTATGGACCTCGCTTTGCGCATGGGGGCAATGTCATGCTGAAACAGGAAACTGTTGCCACAAAATTGGAAGCATAAAATTGTCTAGAATGTCATTTTAATGTTGTAGTGTTAAAGATTTAGGTAAAGTGTTTAGTTCCTCCTCTTTCCCCCCTCCACCAAACTTTACAGAAGGCACTATGCATTGGGGCATGTAGCGTTCTCATGGCTTCCACCAAACCCAGATTCGTCTGTCGGACTGCCAAATGGTGAAGCGTAATTCATCATGCCAGAGATCACGTGTCCACTGCTCCAGAGTCCAAAGGCGGCAAGCTTTACACCACTCCAACCGCATGGTGACCTTAGGCTTGTGTGCGGCTACTCGGAAACCCATTTAATTAAGCTCCCGACGAACAGTTATTGTACTGATGTTGCTTCCAGGAGTAGTTTGGAACTCGCTAGTGAGTGTCGTAACCGAGGACAGACAATTTTTACGTGCTATGCGATTCAGCACTTGGCATTCCCATTCTGTGAGCTTGTGTGGCCTACCACTTCGCGGCTGAGCCGTTGTTGCTCCTAGACGTTTCCACTTCATAAACACAGCGCTTACAGTTTACAGGGGCAGCTCTAGCAGGGCAGATATTTGATGAACTAACTTGTTGAAATTTCGGAGCCACATTGAAAGTCACAGAGCTGTTTAGTAAGGCCATTTTACTGCCAATGTTTCTATGGAGATTGCATGACTGTGTGCTCCATTTATTAATACACCTGTCAGCAACGGGTATGGCTGAAATAGCCGAATCCACTCATTTGAAGGGGTGTCGACATCCTTTTGTATATGTGGTATATATCTGGCTGTATATAAATATATCTCAGATAACAAGATGAATTTATTTTATTTCACCTTTATTTAACCAGGTAGGCCAGTTGAGAACAAGTTCTCATTTACAACTGCGACCTGGCCTAGATAAAGCAAAGCAGTTCGACACATACAACAACACAGAGTTACACATGGAACAAACAAACATACAGTCAATAATATAGTAGAAAAAGTCTATATACAGTGTGTGCAAATGAAGTAAGATTAGGGTGGCGAAGTGCAGAAGATGTGCAGAAGATGAATGTGCAAGTAGAGATACTGGGGTGCAAAGGAGCAAAATAAATACAGTATGGGGATAAGGTAGTTGGATGGGTTATATTACAGATGGGATAGGTACAGGTGCAGTGATCTGTGAGCTGCTCTGACAGCTGGTGCTTAACTTCTTTGGGGTAGGGGGCAGTATTGGGTAGCTTGGATGAAAAACGTGACCAAATTAAGCTGCCTGCTACTCAGCCGTAAAAGCTAGAATATGCATATAATTAGTAAATTTGGATAGAAAACACTCTGAAGTTTCTAAAACTGTTTGAACGATATCAGTGAGTATAACAGAACTCATATGGCAGGCAAAAACCTGAGAAGAAATCCAACCAGGAAGTGGGAAATCTGAGGTTTGTAGTTTTTCAACTCAGCCCCCATTGAAGATACAGGGTGATATTAGTTACTGTATGTTTCACTTCCCAAGGCTTCCACTAGATGTCAACAGTATTTAGAGCCGGTTTTGAGTATTCCACTCTAAAGGAGGGGCTCATAAGGGCTCTATGAGTGAGTGGTCTGGCAGAGTGTCACAGTCTCGGTCTGGCGCGCTCACGAGAAAGGTAGCTATGTTCCACTTCATTTGTACAGACAAAGGAATTGTCCGGTTGGACCATAATGAAGTTTTATGTTAAAAACATCCTAAAGATTGATTCCATAGTTAGTTTGGCATGTTTCTACGGGCTGTAACGGAACTCTTTTTAAACTTTTCGTCCGACATTCGGCGCGACCTGAACCTCGCTTTTGGATTTGTTTACCAAACACCCTATCTGCTTGGTTGTCTAAAGGCTGTACTACGATTATTGCATGGTTTGCTTTCTCCGTAAAGTTGAGCTAAAGTTCCATGTATAATAGTCGTATCTTTATCAATGTTTATTATGAGTATTACTGTAAATTGATGTGGCTCTCTGCAATATCACTTCATTTTTTAGAACTACTGAAAGTAACGCGCCAATGTAAACTCAGATTTTTTTATATGAACTTTATCAAACAAAACATACATGTATTGTATAACATGAAGTCCTATGAGTGTCATCTGATGAAGATCAAAGGTTAGTGATTAATTTGATCTCTATTTGTGCTTTTTGTGACTCCTCTCTTTGGCTGGAAAAATGGCTGTGTTTTTCTGTGAGTTGGTGGTGACCTAACATAATCGTTTGTGGTGCTTTCGCTGTAAATCCTTTTTGAAATCAGACACTGTGGCTGGATTAACGACAATTTTATCTTTAAAATGGTGTAAAATGCTTGTATGCTTGAGGAATTTTAATTATTAGATTTTTGTTTAAATTTGGCGCCCTGCACTTTCACTGGCTGTAGCGGAGGGTGTTCCGCTAGCGGAACGGGGTTCAGCTAGCGGAACCCTAGTCCTAGACTGGTTAAAGCTAGTGAGGGAGATATGAGGCTTCAGTGATTTTTACAGTTCGTTCCAGTCATTGGCAGCAGAGAACTGGAAGGAAAGGCAGCCAAAGGAGGAATTGGCCTTGGGGGTGACTAGTGAGGTATACCTGCTGGTGTGCGTGCTACGGGTGGGTGCTGCTATGGTGACCAGTGAGCTGAGATAAGGCGGGGATTTACCTAGCAGAGACTTGTAGATGACCTGGAGCCAGTGGGTTTGGCGACGAATATGAAGCGAGGGCCAGCCAATGAGAGTGTACAGGTCGCAATGGTGGGTAGTATATGGGGCTTTGGTGACAAAACAGATGGCACTGTGATAGACTGCATCCAGTTTGTTGAGTAGAGTGTTGGAGGCTATTTTGTAAATGAAATCGCCGAAGTCGAGGATCGGTAGGATGGTCAGTTATACGAGGGTATGTTTGGCAGCATGAGTGAAGGATGCTTTGTTGTGAAATAGGAAGCAGATTCTAGACTTAATTCTGGATTGGTGTTGCTTAATGTGAGTCTGGAAGGAGAGTTTACAGTCTAACCAGACACCTAGGTATTTGTAGATGTCCACATATTCAGAACTGTCCAGAGTAGTGATGCTGGACGGGCAAGCCTGAACACACCATCCCCACTGTCAAACATGGTGGTGGCAGCATCATGGTTTGGGTCTGCTTTTCTTCAGCAGGGACAGGGAAGATGGTTAAAATTGATGGGAAGGTGGATGGAGCCAAATACAGGACCATTCTGGAAGAAAACCTGATGGAGTCTGCAAAAGACCTGAGACTGGGACGGAGATTTGTCTTCCAACAAGACAATGATCCAAAACATAAAGCAAAATCTACAATGGAATGGTTCAAAAATAAACATATCCAGGTGTTAGAATGGCCAAGTCAAAGTCCAGACCTGAATCCAATCGAGAATCTGTGGAAAGAACTGAAAACTGCTGTTCACAAATGCTCTCCATCCAACCTCACTGAGCTCGAGCTGTTTTGCAAGGAGGAATTGGAAAAAATGTCAGTCTCTCGATGTGCAAAACTGATAGAGACATACCCCAAGCGACTTACAGCTGTAATCGCAGCAAAAGGTGGCGCTACAAAGTATTAACTTAAGGGGGCTGAATAATTTTGCACGCCCAATTTTTCAGTTTTTGATTTGTTAAAAAAGTTAGAAATATCCAAAATGTCGTTCCACTTCATGATTGTGTCCCACTTGTTGTTGATTCTTCACAAAAAAAATACAGTTTTATATCTTTATGTTTGAAGCCTGAAATGTGGCAAAAGGTCGCAAAGTTCAAGGGGGCCGAATACTTTCGCAAGGCACTGTATGTAGCAGTTTGGGTCTAGAGTGTCTCCCCCTTTGAAGAGGGGAATGATCGCGGCAGCTTTACAATCTTTGGGAATCTCAGACGATACAAAAGAGGTTGAACAGGCTAGTAATAGCGGAAGCAACAATTGCGGTGGATAATTTTATAAAGAGAGGGTCCAGATTGTCTAGCCCAGGTGATTTGTTGGGGTCCAGATTTTGCAGCTCTTTCAGAACATCAGCTATCTGGATTTGGGTGAAGGAGAAATAGGGAGGCTTGGGCGAGTTGCTGAAGGGGGGTGCCGAGGCAGTTGACCGGGGTAGGGGTCGCCAGGTGGAAAGCATGGCCAGTCGTAGAAAAATGCTTATTGAAATTCTCAATTATAGTGGATTTATCAGTGGTGAGTGTTTCCTAGCCTCAGTGCAGTGGGCAGCTGGGAGGAGGTGCTCATATTCTCCATGGACTTTACAGGGTCCCAGAACTTTTTTTGAGTTTGTACTACAGGATGCAAATTTCTGTTTGAAAAAGCTAGCCTTCCTAACTGCCTGTGTATATTGGTTCCTAACTTCCCTGAAAAATTGCATATCACGGGGGCTATTTGATGCTACTGCAGTACGCCACATGATGTTTTTGTGCTGGTCAAGGACAGTCAGGTCTGGAGTGAACCAAGGACTAAATCTGTTCCTGGTTCTACATTTTTTGAATGGAGCATGCTTTTTTAAAAGATGGCGAGAAAGGCACTTTTAAAGAATAACCAAGCATCCTCTACTGACGGGATGAGGTCAATATAATTCCAGGATACCCTGGCCAGGTCGATTAGAAAGGCCTGCTCGCTGAAGTGTTTTAGGGAGCGTTTGACAGTGATGAGGGGTGGTCGTTTGACAGCAGACCCATTACGGATGCAGGCAATGAGGCAGATGCAGGCATGAGTACATTGGAGGTAAACCTAGGCATTGAGTGATGATGAGAGATATTGTCTCTAGAAACATTTTAAACCAGGTGATGTCATTGCATATGTGGGAGATGGAACTAAATGGTTGGTTAAGGAATACTTAGAAGGGTTAGAGGCTCTACAGTGAAATAAAACAATAATCACTAACCAGAACAGTAATGGACAAGGCATATTGACATTAGGGAGAAGCATGCGTAGCAGAGTGATCATAAAGGTCATGTGAATGGTTGGGCTGGCTGGGGACACGGCGATTCAGAGAGCTAGCAGGCCGGGGCTAGCAAGCTAGCAGCGGGCCTTAGAGGGACGTAGCGACGGACGAAAGTCTGTTTTAGCCTCCTTGTGCGTTACCGTCGATAGACCAGTCGTGATGGATTTGTAGAGGTCAGTGTAGCAGGGGGGTCTAGTCCTATTGGCAAATGGATCTATTCAGCTAACAGTCAAATATACTCTAGACAGATGGGCATTCAGGGGATGTCGTGACGGAGGGGCCTGTTGGAAAAAAAACCTCGGGCAGATTACGTCGGTAGTCTAGTCGTGATGGATAACCAGAGCTTTGTGTAGTAAAAGGGGCCCAGGCCGATTGGCAAAATAGGAATAGTGGCACGAGAAATTGGCCGATGGACCTATTAGCTAACAGTCTGATATGCTGTAGACAGCTAGCGGGCCGCGGCTAGCAGATGGGCATTCAGGGGACGTCGCTACGTAGGAGCCAGTTGAGTAACCCCCTCGAACAGATTACGTGGGTAGTCCAGTCGTGAAGAATTGGCGGGGTTCCGTACCCTGTATTGGCAGTAAAAGGGGTGCAGGCCAGTTGGCAAAACAGGTATTGTAGCCCAGGAGTGGCTGATGGACCTCTTCAGCTAGCCAGGAGATAGGCCTAGCATGGGTTAGCTCCAGGCTAATTGGTGCTTGCTACGGGACAGAGACGTTAGCCAGGAGTACTCACTCGGATTGCAGCTAGCTAGCTGCGATGATCAGGGTGAGAAGGTTCAGAGCTTGCGGTAGGAATCCGGGGTTATGGAGAGAAAATAGGTCCGGTATGCTCTGGTTTGAATCGCGTTGTACAAACTAAATGTGATCCATATGATCATAAGGACAAGCCTTTATCTGATGAGTGGTCCAAACCCCCCTTCTTCCTCTCCTCTACCCATGTTCCATCCCAGCCATCTGACTGCATGTCACTGCTCAGCTCTGTCCAACTCCTGGATGTCTGATCCCAGGAGCCAGGAGAGGACTGAGAGCTAATATCAGAGAAGGGGGATGGAGGGAGGAGAATGGAGAGGGGTGTGTGTGTGTTACAGATGTGGCATCTTAATGTGACCCAAATGATTCCTGTAGCACCAGAATCTGACTGGCTGACCGTTCCTACAGGAAACGGATAGCCTCCCTTTTAATGCAAATTCTATAACTTGAATCTGAACTAATGACTTAACTGTCCCTGCATGAAGAGAAAGGGTTTATTTGGGTTTCTGTTGCATTTATGTTAAACACAAAGCCCATTTGCGACCATTTGCTTTTTCCTGTGGAGGAGGAAAACTTAAATTAAGATGCCAGATCTGTATGTAAGAAGCAAGTCTGTTTCTCTTTGAATTCAGCTGAACACAACAACACAATCCTGAGACAGAGGAGGGAGTCTTCTCTGAACCTCAGAGAAGCAAAGGGATAGAGGAACTATGATGGAGAACATACGTTTGGCTAAAGGGCTCTGGAGTGTCATCCCTCCATCTCTTGCTCTCTTTAACCCCTCTGTCCCTTGTGTTTCCAATGTTCCCCTCCTTTCATGACCCATCTGCGTCTCCTATATCTAGGATCATTTCCACTTGCCGGACGTGGATGTCCACTTGCCGGACGTGGATGCCTTCCCCTCTCTGTCTCCCTGCAATGTCCCACTCTCAACCGCTCTCTCCACCCAGTCTTAAATAAGTTTGCACTTGGGAAATGTTTTTGTAAATGTAAATAATAAAAACCCTTGAACCTTGCTCCATCCCTCCCTCCACCCGTATCTCACCCTCTCGCTGCATATGGATCCCGTGACCTCTTCATCATTGAGGTGTCGTTTGAATTTGGGAGGCATGATGGCGTCTTCAGGTTGCTCCTCCCGCTCTGGCTCCCTCTGTAGGACAGGAGGAGGAACACACCTGTTACAAACCTCACACACATATTAATGATACAGTTCAGCAGAAACCCTGGTCCTACTGGGGTGCAAGCTTTTTCTCCAGCCCAGCACTAACATTGTTTAAACTAATCAAGGATAAGTCTTTATTAGTAGAATCAGGCGTGTAAGTGATGGGCTGGAAATGAAAGCCTGCAGCAAGCCCTCCGGATGACCACTGCTGCTACAGTCATTATACCAATTGCCGACAATTACCAAACAAGCAAAGCACACACTGGGGTGGGCCTCAATACCAGCTTGGTTATCACATAAAATATATAGTATGACAAAGCTGGTCTGAATGCTTGACTCTTTTACACACTTTAAAAAAAACTTTGGTTCAAAGTTATGACTGGTCCTGGTTCCTCTGTAAGTTTCTCCAAGCCACTGCAGACTCAGGTATTGCTCTCTAATAAGGGTTTAGGTCCTGGGGTTGTGAAGTGTTCTGTGACTGGACTGACCAAACAGAAACAACTAGCCTACTTACAGTATCAGCCTATATGTCACTTAGCAAACAGAGCAGTGAAGACGGGACCCTCGCGCTCATGTTGGGAGGTGTGTGTGAGTGCTGCAGGCTGATAACGATAACTGCAGCCTTGGCCTCACCATGAAGAGTGTGAGAGCAGAGAGGAACTAAACACTTCACCTAAATCTTCAAAACATGTAGAACTCATTTAGGATAGAGTTTTTAAACAAGCATGGTTTTTAAACCATTTCCCCTAACCCCTAAGACTGTAGGGATTATGTCAGGCTTGCCAGGATGTAATTGTGAGAGTTAGGCCTACTTATGCGTGGGTGGTGGCGTTGGACTAAATGTTCCATCTCAGCAGAGCGGCCTGGTTGTTATTCAAGGTTTCTCCTCTCCTGCCTGTTCCCTTTTGAGGGGTGGAACATGGGAGCAGTTTTAATGGGCAGCAGAGTTTGATTTAACTCTGCTGGCTGGCTATGCTGTGGAACCCAGCTTACTCAGGGGAGGGCTCCTGTGTCCGCTCACTGCTCCATCTCTATTCCCTCATTCCTGTCTTGGAGGCCCGGAGTAGAAAACATGCTGTTCCTCCATTTAGCCTCAACCATCCCTCTTCCTCAACCAGTTGATTGGCTGTGCATCAAACTCAGCCCCAGTAACATACAACACAACCCCTGCTGTTCAGTGGTTTTAGGTGGGGCACAAAGGCCTCCTGTACAGCCTGTGAGTTATACAGCCTACATCAAATGGTTTCACTGAAACCAAATGCTTTTCGATGAGAAGAGAGAGCTAGGCAAGGCTCCACCTCACAGAAGTCAAAGGAAAGGAAATACTTCCGCACCCCAAACCCATCGCTTGTTTCATTATTTTATGCTGCACATGAATTGCCCATAGGGGAATAAAGATTTAATGAATTTAATTGAATAAATTCAGGGCATAATTTTAGACAAATTTGTCTAAACACACCCCATCTCTCCTCACAGCTTCTACACCTAGCCCATCTCTCCTCACAGCTTCTACACCTAGCCCATCTCTCCTCACAGCTTCTACACCTAGCCCATCTCTCCTCACAGCTTCTACACCTAGCCCATCTCTCCTCACAGCTTCTACACCTAGCCCATCTCTCCTCACAGCTTCTACACCTAGCCCATCTCTCCTCACAGCTTCTACACCTAGCCCATCTCTCCTCACAGCTTCTACACCTAGCCCATCTCTCCTCACAGCTTCTACACCTAGCCCATCTCTCCTCACAGCTTCTACACCTAGCCCATCTCTCCTCACAGCTTCTACACCTAGCCCATCTCTCCTCACAGCTTCTACACCTAGCCCATCTCTCCTCACAGCTTCTACACCTAACCCATCTCTCCTCACAGCTTCTACAACTAACCCATCTCTCCTCACAGCTTCTACACCTAGCCCATCTCTCCTCACAGCTTCTACACCTAGCCCATCTCTCCTCACAGCTTCTACACCTAGCCCATCTCTTCTCACAGCTTCTACACCTAGCCCATCTCTCCTCACAGCTTCTACACCTAGCCCATCTCTCCTGCCCCTTATGTACCATTGAATCCAGCTCAGACTGAAACTGTTGCTTATCTCAGCGTCTCCTTCTGGCAGGGCAGTTGGTAAAGGGACGTTCCATGGCCAGGAGCGGAACGTTCCGGTAAATAGAGGAGAGAGTGGCAGGGGTCAGAGCTCTATCTCAGGCAACTACAGAAAAGAGAGAGAGATGCACAGAAAAGGAAAGAAGAGGAAAGAAAAGGCCAAGCTAGCAAATCTGGGTTGCAGATATACAAGTAGGCAGCTTTGAAAGAAGCACTTTAAAAAAGGCACAATCTGTAACATCTACTTCAGGTAAGATGTTTTGTTCATCCAAAAATCAATGAAGAAGAGTGGGATGAGAGGAGCGAGTTGTAGAGTGGGGTGTTTGTTTAGTTTCTTGATTGTATTGGGGCGATTCCACACCAGGGAAAATATTTGTGGTTACTCAGATTGTTCCAGCAATTCTCTTATCAGAATTTAATTGGGAGGAAGGATGTTTAACATGCTTTTAACATTTGTATCACAAACCATTTTGGGGAAAATCATGATGAAATTAAACATTTTAGGCCCTTTTTAGACCTATACATGCCTCCTGTAAGACCCTATGACCTGTACATGATGATACACTGTGAACTGTACACGATACAGACAACATTTTGGTGTCATTAAACTCTATTGCAGAAGTACTCAACTCTAACCCTACAGGGTCCAGAGCGTGCTGGTTTCCTGTAATTAATTGCACACAGCTGGTGTCCCAGGTCTAAATCAGTCCCTGATTAGAGGGGAAGAATGGAAAAAAAGGCAGCGGAACTGGCTGGCTTCGAGGTCCAGAGTTGAGTTAGAGGGCTCTATAGTGTTCACTCAAATATGGAGTTTGTATAGATTCTGAAATACAAAAAATATATAAAATATGAATCTCAAAACCACCCTTTCTGATTATGCCTATTTTGAAATTTTTTCAAAACTCTTCAACCGTCAAATTTCCAGAGCCTTCTGGTACTTTTATTGATACGACCCATTTTAAAATATAGAAATCGACATTATAAGGTTATTAATCAATCACAGCCCTCCTTTAGGATTGCACATTCAGCAAGTCATCAGCAAAGGGTGAATCCATTTTTCCATTCACATTTTTTGAATGGGAATCCATTTTCCCATTCACTGTGTTGGTGGTGCCAATTACGTTAATCATACCTTCAGAATTAGCAGAGAGCCCACTATGGACATATTATTTACCCGAAGAGTATATTGTTCCAAACAATACGTCTTAAAATGAACTAAATCTAATCTAATAGTTTTGAGATATTTTTGATGTTGAATAAATGAATATGAAATATCGACAGACTACTTATAGTGTACTCTCGAATATAGAGTATAATGACACCAAGATGTTGTCCGTATCATGTACGTGTCACAGATTATAGGGTCTTACAGGAGGAGGCATGTATAGATCTAAAATGGCCACTCATCATAATTTTATTAAAAATGGTTTGTGATAGAAATGTAAAACGCAGTTCAAACATCCTTCCTCCTAATGAAGTTTATATGTGAGAATTGACAGAACAAGCTGAGATTTAAAAAATAATAATCTGCTCACGCTGGCATGGAATTGCCCTATGGACAGTGAAACAGATTGTGCATTTAAAATCAAGCTTGGAAAAAACAGGAATCAGCTGGAAAAGGTATAGCCTAGGCCAAGTATCTAGACTAAATGGCAGAAGCTCATCAGCTACAAGGGGAATGAGGAAATGACAGAGCCTAAAACAACTGGTTCAGGCAGCCATGATCAAAGTTGTTTTTGTTGTTGAGGGAAGTGGAACTGATATTATATTTGGCTGAAAGCACAGTTCACAGCCTAGTCTATGGACAGGAGGAAGAGACTGGCACTAAGACATGAAGCAGGACCTGGCCCTGTAGCACAGCTAAACTGCAGTTTACCATTTGATGCTCACAGTATTGAATGGATTACATTATCTAGCTAGCACTAAATAAAATCTAGTTTCCACACTGACACAGCTCCTCTGATGACATAACCATGTAATCCTGAACCAGTATCCTTGCGTTAGAGAACCTCTTAAGCACAGATACATACTGGTTCAATGTAATCCTTATCATCAACAACACTGATTGTGCAACACCAGCCAACTAGCTAACGTTAGCGATCCTCAGCAATTCGTCATCAAGAATAGAGTGAGCCATGCCATCTTGCAGTCCCGGTACCTAGCTTGCTAAACCCGAAATATCGAGAAAGCCAGACAGACATATGTCTTCTGTGAATGGTAACTGTAGCTAGTTACCTAACTTGGATGACAACCAGCTGGGAACAGCGTAACGTTAGTTAGCTGGCTAGCAATATCATTAATACTTGAATTCAACAAATACAACCTAATTGTATGAAGCTATTAATCGAATCAAATCTGTTTGGTTATTATGCCTACCGTTCGCTAAGATTATTATCCAGATACTGACACAGACCGCAGGTAACGACTTTCATAGTCACACTGTAGAAAAAAACATTAGCTAGCAAACTAATGCTAACGTTACCTGCTAGATTCGCAATCTTGCATACAGACGACCAAACAAACTTAGTTTATCTTCGTTAATAAATACAGGCTCACAATGTACTATTTCGCGTTCTAAAAGAAATGTTACAACAACAAAAAAATCCAACTGAGGATGGTTGCTACAGAGATGCTTTTCCAATCCTCCCTGCTCTCTCTGATCAGCTGACCACAGACCAGGAAGCTGGGGCAGAGCAATTGCGACTGTTTAATTTATTTTTATTTTTATATTAACAACAAGTACATGTGGGAACACAAGTATATACAAATAATATTCAAAGGACAATCGGGCTAGGGGGTACAATATCACATTACACAAGGACCTTAAGGGACATAGATACACTTATTATTCTAACAGCTTTTTTGTTAGTGGAGTATTTAATTGGCTTAAATCCAATTTCGACAGTTACTAGACGGAATAGAGCCACAGATAGAACAATTAGACATATTTTACAGGATGTATAAAGGTGAAACATCCGCTTGTCATTTCCACTCACTATCAAAGCCCATTGACCGACCGTGGGAGACTATGAAACGATATGGATTTTGGCCGAGATTCGGTTAATTTTCCCATCGATGGAACATTTACTCTCAATACACTTTTCTGTACCCAAAACTATAACCTGTTACGAACAGAGTGGACACTTTACACAGACTTTACACTTTTCCAAAGTAAAATAAAATTTCAAAAATGCGTTCTTTAGAAGGAGTGCAAAGGCTAATTGAGTTATTGCACATGTGCACTTCAGAGTAGGCGTTCCCTATCGGAAATATGCAAATGAATTAATTCTGTACTACCATGAAATAAAATTCAAAACCAAATAGATCCCGAACTTCTAGGGAAATGGTCCCCATGACTGATCCTATATCTCTGAGCCTCTCCCTGTGCCTGGCATCCACCCAATGCTGCACTGTGTTCTCATGGCTATTAATGTTTTTCAGGATCTTCTCTTGCTGAGCCTGGCTAGCACACAATATTAACAATCTATCCTTTCGAATGAACCAAGCAAATTTCACTTCACCAACCTCTATCTTTACAGCATTATTTAGTCTGAGAGACTGAAAAACAGCTTCTATCTCAAGGCCATCAGACTGTTAAACAGCCATCACTAACATTGAGTGGCTGCTGCCAACATACTGACTCAAATCTCTAGCCACTTTAATAATTAAAAATGGGATGTAATAAATGTATCACTAGTCACTTTAAACAATGCCACTTTATATATTGTTTACATACCCTATATTATATATCTCATATGTATATTCTGTACTCTATACCATCTACTGCATCCTGCCTATCCCGGTCGGCCATCGCTCATCCATATATTTATGTGTACATATTCTTATTCATTCCTTTACACTTGTATAAGGTAGTTGTTGTGAAATTGTTAGATTACTTGTTAGATATTACTGCATGGTCGGAACTAGAACCACAAGCATTTCGCTACACTCGCATTAACATCTGCTAAACGTGTATGTGGCCAATAAAATTTGATTTGATAGGGTATATGTAAGGCCCTGTGGTCTCATCAAACACTATCACCACTTTCCACTCCAACACATCACTGCTCTTGCTTCCTACCGTGGCCCTATTTATGCTTTCTTTACTAGACGCTCCACTGCTTTCTATATCATCATCTCTCTTCTTCCTATGTCATTCCACTACCAACCACTCCGGTCCTTGAACCTCATCCTCCAGCTCCATACCATCAGACTGAAAGCCATAATGTTTGCATTCCAGCACAGCTGTTTGCTTCACCAACTTTTTTCTCAATTTCGTCCGCACACGTCACTTTCATTTCTAACCTCCAACGCTCTCTCACACTCCTGGGATACATCTTATGTTAAATTACATCTAAAGTAGATATTTCTTTCATATGTAACCCTAATCCTTTTCCTAACCTCAATCGAATTATCCTAACCTTCTTTGTTAATTCTCATAACCTGCTGAGCAAGATCTCCTAACCTGCTACGAAAAGTAAATTCTGGTCAATTGTGGCAAACTGTGTTTGTCCACTTCCTACATTCCTCTTCTTCCAGGGAGTACAGCTATGACCAGGAGTTACTTTTTGTAGCAGGTTAGGAGAACATTTTAGCTAACCCTAACCCTTTGCCTAACCTTAACCTAAGTCTCCTACACTGCCACCTTAATTATCCTAACCTGCTGCGTAAATAATGCTAATGTCAAAAGTCTAGGTGATGCAGGTAAGGCGGAGACAGGCGCAGGACACAGGTGTGCACAATGAATGGAAAATGAAACGTGGATCGGTGGCGACTAGAAAACCGGTGACGTCGACCACCGAACGCCCCGAACAAGGAGAGGGACCAACTTCAGTAGAAGTCGTGACACCTAACTTGCTTCGAAAAGTAACTTCCAGTTGTAGCTGTAGTCCCTAGAATCACTGCCTGCCCAGTGCCCAGTTTCTCCCAGATGTGAAGCAGCATCAATTAGAAGATTCAAATTAATTGATTTGAAAGTCAATACAATTGCTGGATGACTGATAAATACTGAAAATATACATTATCTCTAATTTTGAGTATTCTTTATTGAGAAAGAGAGAGAAATGGCTAAGCTTGGGAACCTTCATAGGTGTGACCAGGCCTTGTATTTATTTATAAGAGGGTGACCATGGCTCAGACATGCCTACACGTATTACACTTTTATGCCATGCCTCAGATGAGGTCTTGCCACCCAGGTCCCAGCCTTCAACTCAGCCAGCATTTTTAAGGGGCTCTGTCTAGTGTCCAGATCTACTAGTAACAGCCATAGAATAGTCTGTTCTGGTGTGTGTAACCCTGGCAGAGAATCAATGAAAGACCAAGAGAATTTGTAGAATGGAGCACCAGAGGTCCTAATGAGAGTAACAGACTAGCGCCTGAGAGGGGATCTTGGGCTGGAGAGAGGATGAGGGAGCTGAGTTGGATCGAACGATAGAAGTGAATGAGGAGAGGAGGAAGGAGGGGAGGGTGCTTGTTGAGAGGAAGACGGAGGTCATTCAGTACGCACAAACACACGCATGCATACACACATGCACACACTCACGCACACACAACAGCAGCATCAGGGGAGTTTAGGTTATAAACTACCCTAGAACAGGAACTGAGCTCAAACTTGTGAGTGATGCCTCCCAGATGTGCCGACAGAACACACATATACACACACACACAACCGTCCCCAGAGCTTAGCCCAGACTAACACCAGATAATTTATCTCACACACATACAGGTATGTCAAAACACACACACACTCGTCAGCTGAAGCTGGATTTGTCCACATTTAACAGTTACAGTTTACACTAATGGGCCATCACGTTTCCCTCATGATCAACTGTTTATCTTATTAAACCATTCAGAGTCAAACTAATCAGTCTAAAATAATCATTAAGTTTAGATTGGGACTCAACAGTAAATGCTTTGTTGAGGAAAGTCTGAGTCAGCTCATAGTTAGTTTAGTTTATTGTATCTACTTTGGGAAACTTTCTCTTGCATCTTATAAAGTAGACAACTCTGTGTCTGTATCCCAGCACAAATGTGGCAAGTGATTTGTCCATTATGTGAAGCCTTGGCTTCAGGGGTGAAAATGCAACAATAAAAACCATCTCTGGAGACCTGAAAATAGCTGTGCAGCGATGCTCCCCATCCAACCTGACAGAGCTTGAGAGGATCTGCAGAGAAGAATGGGAGAAACTCCCCAAATACAGGTGTGCCAAGCTTGTAGCTTCATACCCAAGAAGACATGAGGCTGCTTCAACAAAGTACTGAGTAAAGGGTATGAATACATGTCATATTTGAGATGTTTTTTGTGGAAAATTGCAAACAATTAGAAAAACCTGTTTTTGCTTTGTCTTTATGGGGTATTGTGTGTAGATTGTGTCTTGAACTCTAGGCCTGTGTAAGAAGCACTGTGTGTAGATTGATCGGGGGGGGAAACAATTTAATACATTTTAGAATAAGGCTGTTACGTAACAAAATGCAGAAAAAGCACTTATTAATGAAGCCGGTGACTGATGTTGTATTCTCCTCAATGCCATCGGATGAATCCTGGAACATATTCCAGTCTGTGCTTGTAGCTTAGCATCCACTTCATCGGACCTCTTCCGTATTGAGCTCATCACTGGTACTTCCTGTTTTTGCTTTAAGCATGAATCAGGAGGATAGAGTTATTGTCAGATTTGCCAAATGGAGGGCGAGGGAGAGCTTTATATGCTATGTGGAGTAACGGTGATCTAAAACCTTTTTTCCCTTCTCTAATTGCACATGTGACATGCTGGTAGAAATTAGGTCAAACAGATTAGTTTTCCTGCATTAAAGTCCCCAGCCACTAGGAGCGCTGCATCTGGATGAGCATTTTATTTTTTTGCTTATGGTCTTAAAACAGCTCGTTGAGTGCCGTCATAGTACCAGCGTTGGTTTGTGATGATAGACAGATAAGAATATAGATGAAAACCCTCTTATATTGTGGTCTACAGCTTATCATAAGGTACTGAGAAAAACCTCAAGACTTCCTAGTCCCCTTTCCCTAGCCCAGCGGTTATATCCCTATTTCCCCTATCTCACACCAGCCCTGTTGTACTCCCAGTGTGTGAGGTCATGACCGATGCTAGAGCACACACGGACTCTCAATCCCAGCCTAGTTGCTCCGAGTAAGATACTGGTAGCCAAGGGGAAATGATGTCCTCACTTAACACTGCCATGTACCAAAACACATGCCAGATTCTAAATCTGAAAAAAGTGTGTTAATTATAATCACTAACAGTAAGCAGAAGGTGTTGAGGGAAACAACACTTTCCATTTGACTGTTTTCATCACAGGTCTCTGTCTTCTAGTGAACAGCAGTTTAACATGGCAATCATTTATTTATCCGGTGCTGTGTTTTTCCAGTCACAACATGGCTGTTAACAGATTGTCCCCCGATGGGAGAAGTAGTCATATATTCCACTCTATGGAGAGGCTATGCAAAAACCCACACATAACTAAACAACCTGTAAACACACACTAAACAACCGTCAATACCGTGTATTTCTGATGACAGACAGATGTGATATGCACGTGCGCAAACACACACACACGTTTACGTAGACTGGATGTGTCTGTGTCCCGACTAATAAAAGGCCAGTGATTAGGATGTGTTCAACAGGACTCTACCTTTACTAGGGTCTTCATGGAGAACACATTAAAACACACATTATCACGCAGCCTTTCGACCCTGCAGGTGCTTAGGGTGATTAAACACCACCCTATCAGGTGTGAAATCAGTAGTGGTTTAAAGACTCTTTGGCTCTGCATTGTGTGGAAATAGGAGAGTGACAAGTGGGGCTGAGGCTCAATGTTCAGAGTTCCATATAAGCCATTGTTCTACTATTCCTAGAATATTGTCTCCATGCAGCAGTTCTCAGTTGGGCAGGATAGATGTGTAACTTGACTGGAGCATTTTTGACTGAGGGCTGCATGCTTAGTGTTATACGTTTTATTATATCATCACGTTTGTCAGCTTTGTAATAGATGTTTAAACAGCAATAGGAAGTAGTGTGAAAGTCCCTTTGTCAGTCATTCCTGGTATGGTGTATCTGATGGCTGGTTCCTCATCAAGGAGAAGCAGGATGTTCTCATACCGCAGTCTTCAGAAGCAGGATGATCCCATACCAGTCTTCAGAAGCAGGATGTTCTCATACCACAGTCTTCAGAAGCAGGATGTTCTCATACCGCAGTCTTCAGAAGCAGGATGTTCTCATACCGCAGTCTTCAGAAGCAGGATGTTCTTATACCACAGTCTTCAGAAGCAGGATGTTCTCATACCGCAGTCTTCAGAAGCAGACTCAACACATCAATAACACGGTACCTCTCTCCACACATACATGCGATGTGGGTGGACGGTAGACAGGACAGAGGTATTTCCACTGGATTAGGAAAAGAGGAATGTTGTTTAATTTGAGGAAGGTAGAGAGCAACCCCACCCCTGCTTTTATGAGTTCTCTCCATTGTTAACCCTCCAAGGGGCAGAGGGTTTGATGTGCTATAGAGGGGAGTCTGTCCTAGCCTCCTAAATACTTCCCTCTGAGGTTGGCCAAACATACCTCACTTCACCAGACTTTCTCAAGTTACCTATTGCCCATGTAGTACACTACTTCTGACCAGAGCCCTTTGTGTAACCCCAGGTTCTTCAACAGAATCTGTCCACAAATCATGACATGAATCATAATGGAATGAACTCCAGAGATTCTGTGACTGACTCCATATTTCCAAATTGGTTTCAGTTGACAGCTTCAAAGTGGTTGTGATGATTAACAGCCCACTTCTCATAGTCTCATAAATACAGGGGAATCCTAAATGAAGTGGGTCCAAGGTTAAAACTGTTGGAGAATCACTTCAGCATGAGGCTGTGGTAGGACTGAATGGTCAAAAGTTGATCTTCCACATTCCTCCTAAATCCTGGCCTCTGGATTTCCACCTTAACTGGACGTGTGTGCAAAGCGTGCGAGCAGTGTCATTTCCACTGTGATCTTAAGTAAATGTTGAGTTTTCCCTCCTACGGTATTGGTCTTGAAATTCCCATCTAGTCGTGCCATCTGTAACTACATGTTGGTTCTTCAAACAGAATCATGAGTTAAAAGACTCAAACTACCCCAGACACAGGGCCACTTTTTAAACAGCATATTATTTTATTAGTTTCTTAACTAAAACCAAGAATGTAAGACCGTACATATTTTAATACAGCGATGTACCCCCTGTACAAGTAAAAGAAAAAAACAAACCAATTACCCCCCACTCTGTCCTCCTACACAAGGTTCCTCATCCTGTGTTCTGGTTAGGGGTATACCCCTCCCCACTAGTGGAGCACACTACTGTACATTTCTGAAGGACCCTTGTCACCATGGTAAACCTGCGATGAGAGTGGTGTAGGTTTGAGTGAGTGGAAGTGAGATGAGACAGGAATAATCTCTCCTCAACACTAACACCTGTCCTTCTGCCCTGAAATGCAGCAGAACTGCAGTCTGCAGTCAAACACAAAGCTATTTCTAATTTTGTTTTATTTCTCCCCCTTCCGTCTCCCTTTCCCTCTTGGTGAGGGTTAACAGAAAGCCACACTGAACTGTTTTGTTTCTACAGTTTTGAACTCGTACTCACTCTCCCTTTCTGTTAGTAGCAGCAGGGTTGGTTTCCCTACAGGCAAGTGAGTGGGTGAACAGTGGTGAAGAGGTATTCTATCCTCCTCTCTCAAGGGGGAGGAGGAAAGCTCCCAGACTGAATTCAGGGTCTGTCTGTCCATTTACAGACAGCCCATAATAAATCCCCTTCCACTCTGCTGCCATAGCAACAGGGATTCTCAAGGCTCTGTGAAATCATCTTTGCACGCTTAACCTTTGGCTAAAGATACAGGAGAAAACCGGGCAGTGGCCTCCCATGTGCCCCACGCAAACACACACACACCACCTTTATCATTCCGCTCAAAGAGATGCAAGCAAGAGAAAAGGCAGACTAATCAATTAAACTGCTGCATCTTACATTTCCTTTCGAGACAAACCATCATTTCATAGTTTCACTCTTTAGTGAATATTGGTGAAAGCGTTGAGCGTTTGTGTGTGTGGTGATCGTACAAGCTTGTATACAGTCACACAGCTGTGTGTGGTGATCGTACAAGCTTGTATACAGTCACACAGCTGTGTGTGTGGTGATCATACAAGCTTGTATACAGTCACACAGCTGTGTGTTAGCAATGATAGATGGAAGACTGGCAGAGGAATAGAACACGTCTGTGCTTCACTAAAATACATCTTTAACTAAGATTGTTTCATCCAACTACAAAAACAAGATTGCTTGATTCTCCTGTTAACAAAAAGAACAGCCCTGTCCTCCTAATAACGGGATTCTATTGTGAAAAAGAAAGGAACAGAAATCATAGGGCTATAAAAATGGCAAACCTTTTTTCTCCATTTAATCATTTTTTACCATCCTAGTAGACATTTCAAGTACAGCTTGCCGTCTTCCGCCCCGCCCAAATTACAAGAGGCGGGGCTTTAAAAAAAAAAATCACACACAGACCCCCAATAGTGGAGGACAAGAGAGGAGAAGGGGAGAGAGAGATGAGGTTGGAGCGCACACACACAGTAGCCCCCTCAGTAACCATGGACTAATACACCCCCACCTCTCCTCTCTTTCTCCGCCTCTAACACCAGAGAGGGTGATGTGTGAGCGAGTGATTGCATGAATATGTGGAGCAGCTGGATCATCCCTCTCCCATCCATCCATCTGTGGAGATGTGTGAGGCTTTACTTCCCCTCCTCTTGTTTGATGGCCTGGGGCTTGATGGGGCCGGTGCGGATGGGTTTGCACGCTGACAGGGAGGGTTTGTCGGGCTCAGGGCGCTCCACGACTCCCACCGTCTGGTGGTTGGGGGGCAGGATGTCGAGGGGCGGTTTGCCACCCCCCTGGTCGAGACGAGAGGGTTTGGAGACTGACGGAGCCTTGAGCTGCTCTGAGAAGAACTTATGAGTCGATTGGAGCACCTCGGCTCGCTGCTTCGCCTGGGGACAGCAATCAAATGAATCACTCAACCACATGCTGGGTTCATTTGGGAGACATCAGGATTTCAACACCAGGCACATTCTAGGTCAACCAGTCAACTAATCAGCAAGCAGTACTATACCTTGAGGTCCTGCTCTGCCTGGTTGCCTCGGGGACCTGTAGGGCCTCTAGGTGCGAGGGGGGGAAGAGGCCCTCTAGGGGGGTGGGACGGGTGCATCTGGGGGAACTGCTGCTGCTGCGGTGGTGGCCGGGGGTGAGGCATCAAACCCCCTCCCAAAGAGGGAGACATGGGGGGTGGGCCCATAGGCGAACGCTGCATCCCTCCACAAAATGAGTTAGCATGCTGGGTGTGGGAGGGAGGGCGCACCAGAGGAGAGACCAGGTTGGGCTGGGACAGAATCTGAAAGGAGGGAGAGGATTGTTAACATCATTAACTCTTTATATTAGAAATCCAAGGAAAAGGTGGTGTTAAGCTGGCCTCTATCACAAGTGTCAAATGTTCGTCATAATGATGTGTGTGGGTACATGAGTGAGTGTGGTAAGGTGTGGAGAATCAGTGCAGGTGGTCAGTCCAGTTCAAGTGTTCAGCAGTATGATGGCTTGTAGATGGAAACTGCCTCTGAGCCGGTTGGTATAAGATCTCATGCTCTGATATCGTGTGGCTGAGGTGTGTGGGATCCTTGATGCTGCAGGCCTTCCCCAGCCAGCGTTTAAAGTAGATGTCCTGGATGGATGGGAGCATGGTCCCAGTGATGTACTGGGCCGTCTTCACCACCCGCTGGAGGGCCTTGAGGTCGTGGACAGAGCAATTCCTGTACCAGCCCGTGATGCAACCGGTCAGGACGCTCTCGATGGTGCGGCGGTAGTATTTGGAGAGGACCCGGGGCAGCATGCAGTTTCTTCAGCCGCCTTAGGAAGTAGAGACACTGTGGCGCCCCAGTGTGTGTGTGTGCTTTACCTGTGGGTTGAACTGTCCAGGGAAGTGCTGTGTGATCCTCATGGCAGCAGAGCTGGGCTGGAACTGTTTCTGATACAGCATGCTGTTCATCTTACTGGACTGGCTGCTGGGAGATGTAGAGCTGGCCCTGACCAGACAAATACATCAGCTCTTGGTATACTCATAAAACCGGTAGAAGGTGGGACAGGTTCTGTGTGAGAATGTGTTACCTGTAAGGACTAGGTGTAGGGGTATTGTGTGTGTGTGTGTGTGTGTTACCTGTAAGGACTAGGTGTAGGGGTATTGTGTGTGTGTGTGTTACCTGTAAGGACTAGGTGTAGGGGTATTGTGTGTGGGTGTGTTACCTGTAAGGACTAGGTGTAGGGGTATTGTGTGTGGGTGTGTTACCTGTAAGGACTAGGTGTAGGGGTATTGTGTGTGTGTGTGTGTTACCTGTAAGGACTAGGTGTAGGGGTATTGTGTGTGTGTGTTTTACCTGTAAGGACTAGGTGTAGGGGTATTGTGTGTGTGTGTGTTACCTGTAAGGACTAGGTGTAGGGGTATTGTGTGTGTGTGTGTTACCTGTAAGGACTAGGTGTAGGGGTAGTGTGTGTGTGTTACCTGTAAGGACTAGGTGTGTGTGTGTGTGTTACCTGTAAGGACTAGGTGTGTGTGTGTGTGTTACCTGTAAGGACTAGGGGTATTGTGTGTGTGTTACCTGTAAGGACTAGGGGTATTGTGTGTGTGTGTTACCTGTAAGGACTAGGTGTAGGGGTATTGTGTGTGTGTGTTACCTGTAAGGACTAGGTGTAGGGGTATTGTGTGTGTGTGTGTGTGTGTGTTACCTGTAAGGACTAGGTGTAGGGGTATTGTGTGTGTGTGTGTGTGTGTGTGTTACCTGTAAGGACTAGGTGTAGGGGTATTGTGTGTGTGTGTGTTACCTGTAAGGACTAGGTGTAGGGGTATTGTGTGTGTGTGTTTTACCTGTAAGGACTAGGTGTAGGGGTATTGTGTGTGTGTGTTTTACCTGGAAGGACTAGGTGTAGGGGTATTGTGTGTGTGTGTGTGTTACCTGTAAGGACTAGGTGTAGGGGTAGTGTGTGTGTGTTACCTGTAAGGACTAGGTGTGTGTGTTACCTGTAAGGACTAGGTGTGTGTGTTACCTGTAAGGACTAGGTGTGTGTGTTACCTGTAAGGACTAGGTGTGTGTGTGTGTGTTACCTGTAAGGACTAGGGGTATTGTGTGTGTGTGTGTTACCTGTAAGGACTAGGTGTAGGGGTATTGTGTGTGTGTGTGTGTTACCTGTAAGGACTAGGTGTAGGGGTATTGTGTGTGTGTGTGTGTGTTACCTGTAAGGACTAGGTGTAGGGGTATTGTGTGTGTGTGTGTGTTACCTGTAAGGACTAGGTGTAGGGGTATTGTGTGTGTGTGTTTTACCTGTAAGGACTAGGTGTAGGGGTATTGTGTGTGTGTGTTTTACCTGTAAGGACTAGGTGTAGGGGTATTGTGTGTGTGTGTGTGTGTTACCTGTAAGAACTAGGTGTAGGGGTATTGTGTGTGTGTGTGTTTTACCTGTAAGGACTAGGTGTAGGGGTAGTGTGTGTGTGTTACCTGTAAGGACTAGGTGTGTGTGTGTGTGTGTTACCTGTAAGGACTAGGGGTATTGTGTGTGTGTGTTACCTGTAAGGACTAGGGGTATTGTGTGTGTGTGTTACCTGTAAGGACTAGGTGTAGGGGTATTGTGTGTGTGTGTGTGTGTGTTACCTGTAAGGACTAGGTGTGTGTGTGTGTGTTACCTGTAAGGACTAGGTGTGTGTGTGTGTGTTACCTGTAAGGACTAGGGGTATTGTGTGTGTGTTACCTGTAAGGACTAGGGGTATTGTGTGTGTGTGTTACCTGTAAGGACTAGGTGTAGGGGTATTGTGTTGTGTGTGGTGTGTGTGGTGTTACCTGTAAGGACTAGGTGTAGGGGTATTGTGTGTGTGTGTGTGTTACCTGTAAGGACTAGGTGTAGGGGTATTGTGTTGTGTGTGTGTTACCTGTAAGGACTAGGTGTAGGGGTATTGTGTTTGTGTGTGTGTTACCTGTAAGGACTAGGTGTAGGGGTATTGTGTGTGTGTGTGTGTTACCTGTAAGGGACTAGGTGTAGGGGGTATTGTGTGTGTGTGTGTTACCTGTAAGGACTAGGTGTAGGGGTATTGTGTGTGTGTGTGTTACCTGTAAGGACTAGGTGTAGGGGTATTGTGTGTGTGTGTGTTACCTGTAAGGACTAGGTGTAGGGGTATTGTGTGTGTGTGTGTGTGTGTGTACCTGTAGGACTAGGTGTAGGGTATTGTGTGTGTGTGTGTTACCTGTAAGGACTAGGTGTAGGGGTATTGTGTGTGTGTGGTGTGTGTGTGTGGTGTTACCTGTAAGGACTAGGGGTATTGTGTGTGTGTTACCTGTAAGGACTAGGTGTAGGGGTATGTGTGTGTGTGTTACCTGTAAGGACTAGGTGTAGGGGTATTGTGTGTGTGTGTTACCTGTAAGGGACTAGGGGTATTGTGTGTGTGTGTTACCTGTAAGGACTAGGTATGTGTGTGTGTACCTGTAGGGGTATTGTGTGTGGTTACCTGTAAGGACTAGGGGTATTGTGGTGTGTGTTACCTGTAGGACTAGGGGTATTGTGTGTGTGTTACCTGTAAGGACTAGGGGTATTGTGTGTGTGTTACCTGTAAGGACTAGGGGTATTGTGTGTGTGTTACCTGTAAGGACTAGGGGTATTGTGTGTGTGTGTTACCTGTAAGGACTAGGGGTATTGTGTGTGTGTGTTACCTGTAAGGACTAGGTGTAGGGGTATTGTGTGTGTGTGTGTGTGTTACCTGTAAGGACTAGGTGTAGGGGTATTGTGTGTGTGTGTGTGTTACCTGTAAGGACTAGGTGTAGGGGTATTGTGTGTGTGTGTGTGTTACCTGTAAGGACTAGGTGTAGGGGTATTGTGTGTGTGTGTTACCTGTAAGGACTAGGGGTATTGTGTGTGTGTGTTACCTGTAAGGACTAGGGGTATTGTGTGTGTGTGTTACCTGTAAGGACTAGGGGTATTGTGTGTGTGTTACCTGTAAGGACTAGGGGTATTGTGTGTGTGTTACCTGTAAGGACTAGGGGTATTGTGTGTGTGTGTTACCTGTAAGGACTAGGACTAGGGGTATTGTGTGTGTGTGTTACCTGTAAGGACTAGGTGTAGGGGTATTGTGTGTGTGTGTTACCTGTAAGGACTAGGTGTAGGGGTATTGTGTGTGTGTGTTACCTGTAAGGACTAGGTGTAGGGGTATTGTGTGTGTGTGTTACCTGTAAGGACTAGGTGTAGGGGTAGTGTGTGTGTGTTACCTGTAAGGACTAGGTGTAGGGGTAGTGTGTGTGTGTGTTACCTGTAAGGACTAGGTGTAGGGTAGTGTGTGTTACCTGTAAGGACTAGGTGTAGGGGTAGTGTGTGTTACCTGTAAGGACTAGGTGTAGGGGTAGTGTGTGTTACCTGTAAGGACTAGGTGTAGGGGTAGTGTGTGTTACCTGTAAGGACTAGGTGTAGGGGTAGTGTGTGTTACCTGTAAGGACTAGGTGTAGGGTAGTGTGTGTTACCTGTAAGGACTAGGTGTAGGGGTAGTGTGTGTTACCTGTAAGGACTAGGTGTAGGGGTAGTGTGTGTTACCTGTAAGGACTAGGTGTAGGGGTAGTGTGTGTTACCTGTAAGGACTAGGTGTAGGGTTAGTGTGTGTTACCTGTAAGGACTAGGTGTAGGGTTAGTGTGTGTTACCTGTAAGGACTAGGTGTAGGGGTAGTGTGTGTTACCTGTAAGGACTAGGTGTAGTGTGTGTGTGTGTGGTTACCTGTAAGGACTAGATGTAGGGGTATTGTGTGTGTGTGTTACCTGTAAGGACTAGGTGTAGGGGTATTGTGTGTGTGTGTTACCTGTAAGGGACTAGATGTAGGGGTATTGTGTGTGTGTGTTACCTGTAAGGACTAGATGTAGGGGTATTGTGTGTGTGTGTGTGTGTTACCTGTAAGGACTAGGTGTAGGGGTATTGTGTGTGTGTGTTACCTGTAAGGACTAGGGGTATTGTGTGTGTGTTACCTGTAAGGACTAGGTGTAGGGGTAGTGTGTGTTACCTGTAAGGACTAGGTGTAGGGGTAGTGTGTGTTACCTGTAAGGACTAGGTGTAGGGTAGTGTGTGTTACCTGTAAGGACTAGGTGTAGGGGTAGTGTGTGTTACCTGTAAGGACTAGGTGTAGGGGTAGTGTGTGTTACCTGTAAGGACTAGGTGTAGGGGTAGTGTGTGTTACCTGTAAGGACTAGGTGTAGGGGTAGTGTGTGTTACCTGTAAGGACTAGGTGTAGGGGTAGTGTGTGTTACCTGTAAGGACTAGGTGTAGGGTTAGTGTGTGTTACCTGTAAGGACTAGGTGTAGTTGTGTGTGTTACTGTAGTAGTGTAGGGTGTGTGTTACCTGTAAGGACTAGGTGTAGGGGTATTGTGTGTGTGTGTTACCTGTAAGGACTAGGGGTATTGTGTGTGTGTTACCTGTAAGGACTAGGGGTATTGTGTGTGTGTTACCTGTAAGGACTAGGGGTATTGTGTGTGTGTTACCTGTAAGGACTAGGGGTATTGTGTGTGTGTTACCTGTAAGGACTAGGGGTATTGTGTGTGTGTTACCTGTAAGGACTAGGGGTATTGTGTGTGTGTGTTACCTGTAAGGACTAGGGGTATTGTGTGTGTGTGTTACCTGTAAGGACTAGGTGTAGGGGTATTGTGTGTGTGTGTGTGTGTTACCTGTAAGGACTAGGTGTAGGGGTATTGTGTGTGTGTGTGTGTTACCTGTAAGGACTAGGTGTAGGGGTATTGTGTGTGTGTGTTACCTGTAAGGACTAGGGGTATTGTGTGTGTGTGTTACCTGTAAGGACTAGGGGTATTGTGTGTGTGTGTTACCTGTAAGGACTAGGGTATTGTGTGTGTGTTACCTGTAAGGACTAGGGGTATTGTGTGTGTGTTACCTGTAAGGACTAGGGGTATTGTGTGTGTGTGTTACCTGTAAGGACTAGGTGTAGGGGTATTGTGTGTGTGTGTTACCTGTAAGGACTAGGTGTAGGGGTATTGTGTGTGTGTGTTACCTGTAAGGACTAGGTGTAGGGGTATTGTGTGTGTGTGTGTGTTACCTGTAAGGACTAGGTGTAGGGGTAGTGTGTGTGTGTTACCTGTAAGGACTAGGTGTAGGGGTAGTGTGTGTGTGTGTTACCTGTAAGGACTAGGTGTAGGGGTAGTGTGTGTTACCTGTAAGGACTAGGTGTAGGGGTAGTGTGTGTTACCTGTAAGGACTAGGTGTAGGGGTAGTGTGTGTTACCTGTAAGGACTAGGTGTAGGGGTAGTGTGTGTTACCTGTAAGGACTAGGTGTAGGGGTAGTGTGTGTTACCTGTAAGGACTAGGTGTAGGGGTAGTGTGTGTTACCTGTAAGGACGAGGTGTAGGGGTAGTGTGTGTTACCTGTAAGGACTAGGTGTAGGGGTAGTGTGTGTTACCTGTAAGGACTAGGTGTAGGGGTAGTGTGTGTTACCTGTAAGGACTAGGTGTAGGGTTAGTGTGTGTTACCTGTAAGGACTAGGTGTAGGGTTAGTGTGTGTTACCTGTAAGGACTAGGTGTAGGGGTAGTGTGTGTTACCTGTAAGGACTAGGTGTAGTGTGTGTGTGGTGTGTTACCTGTAAGGACTAGATGTAGGGGTATTGTGTGTGTGTGTTACCTGTAAGGACTAGGTGTAGGGGTATTGTGTGTGTGTGTTACCTGTAAGGACTAGATGTAGGGGTATTGTGTGTGTGTGTTACCTGTAAGGACTAGATGTAGGGGTATTGTGTGTGTGTGTGTGTGTTACCTGTAAGGACTAGGTGTAGGGTATTGTGTGTGTGTGTTACCTGTAAGGACTAGGGGTATTGTGTGTGTGTTACCTGTAAGGACTAGGTGTAGGGGTAGTGTGTGTTACCTGTAAGGACTAGGTGTAGGGGTAGTGGTGTGTTACCTGTAAGGACTAGGTGTAGGGGTAGTGGTGTGTTACCTGTAAGGACTAGGTGTAGGGGTAGTGTGTGTTACCTGTAAGGACTAGGTGTAGGGGTAGTGTGTGTTACCTGTAAGGACTAGGTGTAGGGTTAGTGTGTGTTACCTGTAAGGACTAGGTGTAGGGTTAGTGTGTGTTACCTGTAAGGACTAGGTGTAGGGGTAGTGTGTGTTACCTGTAAGGACTAGGTGTAGTGTGTGTGTGTGTGTTACCTGTAAGGACTAGATGTACGGGGTATTGTGTGTGGTGTGTTACCTGTAAGGACTAGGTGTAGGGGTATTGTGTGTGTGTGTTACCTGTAAGGACTAGATGTAGGGGTATTGTGTGTGTGTGTGTGTGTGTTACCTGTAAGGACTAGGTGTAGGGGGTATTGTGTGTGTGTGTTACCTGTAAGGACTAGGGGTATTGTGTGTGTGTTACCTGTAAGGACTAGGTGTAGGGGTAGTGTGTGTTACCTGTAAGGACTAGGTGTAGGGGTAGTGTGTGTTACCTGTAAGGACTAGGTGTAGGGGTAGTGTGTGTTACCTGTAAGGACTAGGTGTAGGGGTAGTGTGTGTTACCTGTAAGGACTAGGTGTAGGGGTAGTGTGTGTTACCTGTAAGGACTAGGTGTAGGGGTAGTGTGTGTTACCTGTAAGGACTAGGTGTAGGGGTAGTGTGTGTTACCTGTAAGGACTAGGTGTAGGGGTAGTGTGTGTTACCTGTAAGGACTAGGTGTAGGGTTACGTGTGTGTTACCTGTAAGGAACTAGGTGTAGGGTTAGTGTGTGTTACCTGTAAGGACTAGGTGTAGGGGTAGTGTGTGTTACCTGTAAGGACTAGGTGTAGTGTGTGTGTGTGTGTTACCTGTAAGGACTAGATGTAGGGGTATTGTGTGTGTGTGTTACCTGTAAGGACTAGGTGTAGGGGTATTGTGTGTGTGTGTTACCTGTAAGGACTAGATGTAGGGGTATTGTGTGTGTGTGTGTGTGTTACCTGTAAGGACTAGGTGTAGGGGTATTGTGTGTGTGTGTTACCTGTAAGGACTAGGGTATTGTGTGTGTGTTACCTGTAAGGACTAGGTGTAGGGGTATTGTGTGTGTGTTTACCTGTAAGGACTAGGTGTAGGGGTAGTGTGTGTTACCTGTAAGGACTAGGGGTATTGTGTGTGTGTTACCTGTAAGGACTAGGGGTATTGTGTGTGTGTGTTACCTGTAAGGACTAGGGGTATTGTGTGTGTGTGTTACCTGTAAGGACTAGGTGTAGGGGTATTGTGTGTGTGTGTGTTACCTGTAAGGACTAGGTGTAGGGGTATTGTGTGTGTGTTACCTGTAAGGACTAGGTGTAGGGGTAGTGTGTGTTACCTGTAAGGACTAGGGGTATTGTGTGTGTGTTACCTGTAAGGACTAGGGGTATTGTGTGTGTGTGTTACCTGTAAGGACTAGGGGTATTGTGTGTGTGTGTTACCTGTAAGGACTAGGTGTAGGGGTATTGTGTGTGTGTGTGTTACCTGTAAGGACTAGGTGTAGGGGTATTGTGTGTGTGTGTGTTACCTGTAGGACTAGGTGTAGGGGTATTGTGTGTGTTGTGTTACCTGTAAGGACTAGGTGTAGGGGTATTGTGTGTGTGTTACCTGTAAGGACTAGGTGTAGGGGTATTGTGTGTGTGTGTTACCTGTAAGGACTATGTTGTAGGGGTAGTGTGTGTGTGTTACCTGTAAGGACTAGGTGTAGGGGTAGTGGTGTGTGTGTTTACCTGTAAGGACTAGGTGTAGGGGTAGTGTGTGTTTACCTGTAAGGACTAGGGTGTAGGGGTATTGTGTGTGTGTGTTACCTGTAAGGACTAGGGGTATTGTGTGTGTGTTACCTGTAAGGACTAGGGGTATTGTGTGTGTGTTACCTGTAAGGACTAGGTGTAGGGGGTATTGTGTGTGTGTGTTACCTGTAAGGACTAGGTGTAGGGGTATTGTGTGTGTGTGTTACCTGTAAGGACTAGGTGGTAGGGGTATTGTGTGTGTGTGTTACCTGTAAGGACTAGGTGTAGGGGTATTGTGTGTGTGTGTTACCTGTAAGGACTAGGTGTGGGGTATTGTGTGTGGTGTTACTGTAAGGATAGTGTAGGGGTCATTGTGTGTGTGTTACCTGTAAGGACTAGGTGTAGGGGTATGTGTGTGTGTGTTACCTGTAAGGACTAGGTGTAGGGGTATTGTGTGTGTGTGTTACCTGTAAGGACTAGGTTGTAGGGGTATTGTGTGTGTGTGTTACCTGTAAGGACTAGGTGTAGGGGTATTGTGTGTGTGTGTTCCTGTAAGGACTAGGTGTAGGGGTATTGTTGTGTGTGTGTTACTGTAAGGACTAGGTGTTAGGGGTATTGTGTGTGTGTGTTACCTGTAAGGACTAGGTGTAGGGGTATTGTGTGTGTGTGTTACCTGTAAGGACTAGGTGTAGGGGTATTGTGTGTGTGTGTTACCTGTAAGGACTAGGTGTAGGGGTATTGTGTGTGTGTGTTACCTGTAAGGACTAGGTGTAGGGGTATTGTGTGTGTTGTGTTACCTGTAAGGACTAGGTGTAGGGTATTGTGTGTGTGTGTTACCTGTAAGGACTAGGTGTAGGGGTATTGTGTGTGTGTGTTACCTGTAAGGACTAGGTGTAGGGGTATTGTGTGTGTGTGTTACCTGTAAGGACTAGGTGTAGGGGTAGTGTGTGTTACCTGTAAGGACTAGGTGTAGGGGTAGTGTGTGTTACCTGTAAGGACTAGGTGTAGGGGTAGTGTGTGTTACCTGTAAGGACTAGGTGTAGGGTAGTGTGTGTTACCTGTAAGGACTAGGTTGTAGGGGTAGTGTGTGTTACCTGTAAGGACTAGGTGTAGGGGTAGTGTGTGTTACCTGTAAGGACTAGGTGTAGGGGTAGTGTGTGTTACCTGTAAGGACTAGGGTGTAGGGGTAGTGTGTGTTACCTGTAAGGACTAGGTGTAGGGGTAGTGTGTGTTACCTGTAAGGACTAGGTGTAGGGTTAGTGTGTGTTACCTGTAAGGACTAGGTGTAGGGTTAGTGTGTGTTACCTGTAAGGACTAGGTGTAGGGTTGTGTGTGTTACCTGTAAGGACTAGGTGTAGGGGTAGTGTGTGTTACCTGTAAGGACTAGGTGTAGTGTGTGTGTGTTACCTGTAAGGACTAGATGTAGGGGTATTGTGTGTGTGTGTTACCTGTAAGGACTAGGTGTAGGGGTATTGTGTGTGTGTGTTACCTGTAAGGACTAGATGTAGGGGTATTGTGTGTGTGTGTTACCTGTAAGGACTAGGTGTAGGGGTATTGTGTGTGTGTGTTACCTGTAAGGACTAGGGGTATTGTGTGTGTGTTACCTGTAAGGACTAGGTGTAGGGGTAGTGTGTGTTACCTGTAAGGACTAGGTGTAGGGGTAGTGTGTGTTACCTGTAAGGACTAGGTGTAGGGGTAGTGTGTGTTACCTGTAAGGACTAGGTGTAGGGGTAGTGTGTGTTACCTGTAAGGACTAGGTGTAGGGGTAAGTGTGGTGTTACCTGTAAGGACTAGGTGTAGGGTTAGTGTGTGTTACCTGTAAGGACTAGGTGTAGGGTTAGTGGTGTGTTACCTGTAAGGACTAGGTGTAGGTTAGTGTGTGTTACTGTAAGGACTAGGTGTAGGGTTAGTGTGTGTTACCTGTAAGGACTAGGTGTAGGGTTAGTGTGTGTTACCTGTAAGGACTAGGTGTAGGGGTAGTGTGTGTTACCTGTAAGGACTAGGTGTAGTGTGTGTGTGTGTGTTACCTGTAAGGACTAGATGTAGGGGTATTGTGTGTGTGTGTTACCTGTAAGGACTAGGTGTAAGGTATTGTGTGTGTGTGTTACCTGTAAGGACTAGATGTAGGGTATTGTGTGTGTGTGTTACCTGAAGGACTAGGTGTAGGGGTATTGTGTGTGTGTGTTACCTGTAAGGACTAGGGGGTATTGTGTGTGTGTGTTACTGTAAGGACTAGGGGTATTGTGTGTGTGTGTTACCTGTAAGGACTAGGGGTATTGTGTGGTGGTGTGTTACCTGTAAGGACTAGTGTAGGGGTATTGTGTGTGTGTGTGTTACCTGTAAGGACTAGGTGTAGGGGTATTGTGTGTGTGTGTGTTACCCTGTAAGGACTAGGTGTAGGGGTATTGTGTGTGTGTGTTACCTGTAAGGACTAGGTGTAGGGGTATTGTGTGTGTGTGTTACCTGTAAGGACTAGGTGTAGGGGTATTGTGTGTGTGTGTTACCTGTAAGGACTAGGTGTAGGGGTATTGTGTGTGTGTGTGTTACCTGTAAGGACTAGGTGTAGGGGTATTGTGTGTGTGTGTGTTACCTGTAAGGACTAGGTGTAGGGGTATTGTGTGTGTGTGTTACCTGTAAGGACTAGGTGTAGGGGTATTGTGTGTGTGTGTTACCTGTAAGGACTAGGTGTAGGGGTATTGTGTGTGTGTGTTACCTGTAAGGACTAGGTGTAGGGGTATTGTGTGTGTGTGTTACCTGTAAGGACTAGGTGTAGGGGTATTGTGTGTGTGTGTTACCTGTAAGGACTAGGTGTAGGGGTATTGTGTGTGTGTGTTACCTGTAAGGACTAGGTGTAGGGGTTATTGTGTGTGTTGTGTTACCTGTAAGGACTAGGTGTAGGGGTTATTGTGTGTGTGGTACCTGTAAGGACTAGGTGTAGGGGTAATGTGTGTGTGTGTTACCTGTAAGGACTAGGTGTAGGGTAGTGTGTGTTACCTGTAAGGACTAGGTGTAGGGGTAGTGTGTGTGTGTTACCTGTAAGGACTAGGTGTAGGGGTAGTGTGTGTGTGGTTACCTGTAAGGACTAGGTTGTAGGTAGGGGTAGTGTGTGTGTGTTTACCTGTAAGGACTAGGTGTAGGGGTAGTGTGTGTTACCTGTAAGGACTAGGTGTAGGGGTAGTGTGTGTTACCCTGTAAGGACTAGGTTAGGGGTAGTGTGTGTTACCTGTAAGGACTAGGTGTAGGGGTAGTGTGTGTTACCTGTAAGGACTAGGTGTAGGGGTAGTGTGTGTTACCTGTAAGGACTAGGTGTAGGGGTAGGTGGTGTACCTGTAAGGACTAGGTGTAGGGGTAGTGTGTGTTACCTGTAAGGACTAGGGGTATTGTGTGTGTGTGTTACCTGTAAGGACTAGGGGTATTGTGTGTGTGTGTTACCTGTAAGGACTAGGTGTAGGGGTATTGTGTGTGTGTGTGTGTTACCTGTAAGGACTAGGTGTAGGGGTATTGTGTGTGTGTGTTACCTGTAAGGACTAGGTGTAGGGGTATTGTGTGTGTGTGTTACCTGTAAGGACTAGGTGTAGGGGTAGTGTGTGTGTGTTACCTGTAAGGACTAGGTGTAGGTGGTTAGCTAGGTGTGTGTGTTACCTTAAGGACTAGGTGTAGGGGTAGTGTGTGTGTGTTACCTGTAAGGACTAGGTGTAGGGGTAGTGTGTGTGTGTTACCTGTAAGGACTAGGTGTAGGGGTAGTGTGTGTGTGTGTTACCTGTAAGGACTAGGTGTAGGGGTAGTGTGTGTGTGTGTTACCTGTAAGGACTAGGTGTAGGGGTATTGTGTGTGTGTGTGTTACCTGTAAGGACTAGGTGTAGGGGTATTGTGTGTGTGTGTTACCTGTAAGGACTAGGTGTAGGGGTATTGTGTGTGTGTGTTACCTGTAAGGACTAGGTGTAGGGGTATTGTGTGTGTGTGTTACCTGTAAGGACTAGGTGTAGGGGTATGTGTGTGTGTGTTACCTGTAAGGACTAGGTGTAGGGGTATTGTGTGTGTGTGTGTGTTACCTGTAAGGACTAGGTGTAGGGGTATTGTGTGTGTGTGTTACCTGTAAGGACTAGGTGTAGGGTATTGTGTGTGTGTGTTACCTGTAAGGACTAGGTGTAGGGGTATTGTGTGTGTGTGTTACCTGTAAGGACTAGGTGTAGGGGTATTGTGTGTGTGTGTTACCTGTAAGGACTAGTGTAGGGGGGTATTGTGTGTGTGTTACCTGTAAGGACTAGGTGTAGGGGTATTGTGTGTGTGTTACCTGTAAGGACTAGGTGTAGGGGTATTGTGTGTGTGTGTTTACCTGTAAGGACTAGGTGTAGGGGTATTGTGTGTGTGTGTTACCCTGTAAGGACTAGGTGTAGGGGTATTGTGTGTGTGTGTTACCTGTAAGGACTAGGTGTAGGGGTAGTGTGTGTTACCTGTAAGGACTAGGTGTAGGGGTAGTGTGTGTGTGTTACCTGTAAGGACTAGGTGTAGGGGTAGTGTGTGTGTGTTACCTGTAAGGACTAGGTGTAGGGGTAGTGTGTGTGTGTTACCTGTAAGGACTAGGTGTAGGGGTAGTGTGTGTGTGTTACCTGTAAGGACTAGGTGTAGGGGTAGTGTGTGTTACCTGTAAGGACTAGGTGTAGGGGTAGTGTGTGTTACCTGTAAGGACTAGGTGTAGGGGTAGTGTGTGTTACCTGTAAGGACTAGGTGTAGGGGTAGTGTGTGTTACCTGTAAGGACTAGGTGTAGGGGTAGTGTGTGTTACCTGTAAGGACTAGGTGTAGGGGTAGTGTGTGTTACCTGTAAGGACTAGGTGTAGGGGTAGTGTGTGTTACCTGTAAGGACTAGGGGTATTGTGTGTGTGTGTTACCTGTAAGGACTAGGGGTATTGTGTGTGTGTGTTACCTGTAAGGACTAGGTGTAGGGGTATTGTGTGTGTGTGTGTTACCTGTAAGGACTAGGTGTAGGGGTATTGTGTGTGTGTGTTACCTGTAAGGACTAGGTGTAGGGGTATTGTGTGTGTGTGTTACCTGTAAGGACTAGGTGTAGGGGTAGTGTGTGTGTTTACCTGTAAGGACTAGGTGTAGGGGTAGTGTGTGTGTGTTACCTGTAAGGACTAGGTGTGTAGGGGTAGTGTGTGTGTGTTACCTGTAAGGACTAGGTGTAGGGGTAGTGTGTGTGTGTTACCTGTAAGTAGTAGGTGTAGGGGGTAGTGTGTGTGTGGTCCTGTAAGGAACTAGGTGTAGGGGGTAGTGTGTGTGTTGTGTTACCTGTAAGGACTAGGTGTAGGGGTAGTGTGTGTGTGGTTACCTGTAAGACTAGGTGTAGGGGTATTGTGTGTGTGTGTGTTACCTGTAAGGACTAGGTGGTAGGGGTATTGTGGTGTGTGTGTTACCTGTAAGGACTAGTGTAGTAGGGGTATTGTGTGTGTGTTTACACTGTAAGGACTAGGTGTAGGGGTATTGTGTGTGTGTGTTACCTGTAAGGACTAGGTGTAGGGGTATTGTGTGTGTGTGTTACCTGTAAGGACTAGGTGTAGGGGTATTGTGTGTGTGTGTTACCTGTAAGGACTAGGTGTAGGGGTATTGTGTGTGTGTGTGTGTTACCTGTAAGGACTAGGTGTAGGGGTATTGTGTGTGTGTGTTACCTGTAAGGACTAGGTGTAGGGGTCTTGTGTGTGTGTGTTACCTGTAAGGACTAGTGTAGGGGTATTGTGTGTGTGTGTTACCCTGTAAGGACTAGGTGTAGGGGTATTGTGTGTGTGTGTTACCTGTAAGGACTAGGTGTAGGGGTATTGGTGTGTGTGTGTTACCTGTAAGGACTAGGTGTAGGGTTAGTGTGTGTTACCTGTAAGGACGAGGTGTAGGGTTAGTGTGTGTTACCTGTAAGGACTAGGTGTAGGGTTAGTGTGTGTTACCTGTAAGGACTAGGTGTAGGGGTAGTGTGTGTTACCTGTAAGGACTAGGTGTAGTGTGTGTGTGTTACCTGTAAGGACTAGATGTAGGGGTATTGTGTGTGTGTGTTACCTGTAAGGACTAGGTGTAGGGGTATTGGTGTGTGTGGTGTTTACCTGTAAGGACTAGATGTAGGGGTATTGTGTGTGTGTGTGTTACCCTGTAAGGACTAGGTGTAGGGGGGTAATTGTGTGTGTGTGTTACACCTGTAAGACTAGGGGTATTGGTGTGTGTGGTTGGTTACCTGTAAGGACTAGGTGTAGGGGTAGTGTGTGTTACCTTTAAGGACTAGGTGTAGGGGTAGTGTGTGTTACCTGTAAGGACTAGGTGTAGGGGTAGTGTGTGTTACCTGTAAGGACTAGGTGTAGGGTTAGTGTGTGTTACCTGTAAGGACTAGGTGTAGGGTTAGTGTGTGTTACCTGTAAGACTAGGTGTAGGGTTAGTGTTGTGTTACCTGTCAGGAGCTAGGTGTTAGGCTGTAGGGCTAGTTGTTGTGTTACCTGTAAGGACTAGGTGTAGGGTTAGTGTGGTTACCTGTATAGACTAGGTGTAGGGGGTAGTGTGATGTTACCTGTAAGGACTAGGTTGTTAGTGTTGTGTGGTGTGTTACCTGTAAGGACTAGATTGTAGGGGTAATGTGTGTGGTGTGTCACCTTGTAAGGACTAGGTGTAAGGGTATTATTGTGTGGGTGTTTGTTACCTGTTAAGGACTAGATGTATGGGTATTGTGTGTGTGTGTTCCTGTAAGGACTAGGGTAGGTGTATTGTGTGTGTGTGTTACCCTGTAAGGACTAGGGGTAATTGTGGGTTGTTTACCTGTAAGGAGCTAGGAGGGGTTGTTGTGTGTTACCTGTAAGGACTAGGGGTATGTGTGTGTGTGTTACCTGTAAGGACTAGGGGTATTGTGTGTGTGTGTGTTACCTGTAAGGACTAGGTGTAGGGGTATTGTGTGTGTGTGTGTTACCTGTAAGGACTAGGTGTAGGGGGTATTGTGTGTGTGTGTTACCTGTAAGGACTAGGTGTAGGGGTATTGTGTGTGTGTGTTACCTGTAAGGACTAGGTGTAGGGTATTGTGTGTGTGTGTGTTACCTGTAAGGACTAGGTGTAGGGTTGGTATTGTGTGTGTGTGTTACCTGTAAGGACTAGGTGTAGGGGTATTGTGTGTGTGTGTTACCTGTAAGGACTAGGTGTAGGGGTATTGTAGTGTGGGTGTGTTACCTGTAAGGACTAGGTAGGGGTATTGTGTGTGTGTGTTACCTGTAAGGACTAGGTGTAGGGGTATTGTGTGTGTGTGTTACCTGTAAGGACTAGGTGTAGGGGTATTGTGTGTGTGTGTTACCTGTAAGGACTAGGTGTAGGGTATTGTTGTTGTGTGTTACCTGTAAGGACTAGGTGTAGGGTTTGTTGTGTGTGTGTTACCTGTAAGGACTAGGTGTAGGGGTATTGTGTGTGTGTGTTACCTGTAAGGACTAGGTGTAGGGGTATTGTGTGTGTGTGTTACCTGTAAGGACTAGGTGTAGGGGTATTGTGTGTGTGTGTTCCTGTAAGACTAGGTGTAGGGGTATTGTGTGGTGTGTTACCTGTAAGGACTAGGTGTAGGGGTATTGTGTGTGTGTGTTACCTGTAAGGACTAGGTGTAGGGGTAGTGTGTGTGTGTTACCTGTAAGGACTGGTTAGGGGTAGTGTGTGTGTGTTACCTGTAAGGACTAGGTGTAGGGGTAGTGTGTGTGTGTTACCTGTAAGGACTAGGTGTAGGGGTAGTGTGTGTTACCTGTAAGGACTAGGTGTAGGGGTAGTGTGTGTTACCTGTAAGGACTAGGTGTAGGGGTAGTGTGTGTTACCTGTAAGGACTAGGTGTAGGGGGTAGTGTGTGTTACCTGTAAGGCTAGTTGTAGGGGTAGTGTGTGTTACCTGTAAGGACTAGGTGTAGGGGGTAGTGTGTGTTACCTGTAAGGACTAGGTGTAGGGGTAGTGTGTGGTTACCTGTAAGGACTAGGGGTATTGTGTGTGTGTGTTACCTGTAAGGACTAGGGGTATTGTGTGTGTGTGTTACCTGTAAGGACTAGGTGTAGGGGTATTGTGTGTGTGTGTGTTACCTGTAAGGACTAGGTGTAGGGGTATTGTGTGTGTGTGTTACCTGTAAGGACTAGGTGTAGGGGTATTGTGTGTGTGTGTTTACCTGTAAGGACTAGGTGTAGGGGTAGTGTGTGTGTGTTACCTGTAAGGACTAGGTGTAGGGGTAGTGTGTGTGTGTTACCTGTAAGGACTAGTGTAGGGGGTAGTGTGTGTGTGTTACCTGTAAGGACTAGGTGTAGGGGTAGTGTGTGTGTGTTACCTAGTAAGGGACTAGTTGTAGGGGTAGTGTGTGTGTGTTACCTGTAAGGACAGGTGTAGGGGTAGTGTGTGTGTGTTACCTGTAAGGACTAGGTGTAGGGGTAGTGTGTGTGTGTGTTCCTGTAGGACTAGGTGTAGGGTAGTGTGTGTGTGTGTTACCTGTAAGGACAGGTTGTAGGGGTATTGTGTGTGTGTTGTGTTACCTGTAAGGACTCGGTGTAGGGGTATTGTGTGTGTGTGTTACCTGTAAGGACTAGGTGTAGGGGTATTGTGGTGTGTGTTACCTGTAAGGACTAGGTGTAGGGGTATTGTGTGTGGTGTGTTACCTGTAAGGACTAGGTGTAGGGGTATGTGTGTGTGTGTTACCTGTAAGGACTAGGTGTAGGGTATTGTGTGTGTGTGTTTACCTGTAAGGACTAGGTGTAGGGGTATTGTGTGTGTGTGTTACCTGTAAGGACTAGGTGTAGGGGTATTGTGTGTGTGTGTTACCTGTAGGACTAGGTTGTAGGGTATTGTGTGTGTGTGTTACCTGTAAGGACTAGGTGTAGGGGTAGTGTGTGTGTGTTACCTGTAAGGACTAGGTGTAGGGGTAGTGTGTGTGTGTTACCTGTAAGGGACTAGGTGTAGGGGTAGTGTGTGTTACCTGTAAGGACTAGGTGTAGGGGTAGTGTGGTGTGTTACCTGTAAGGACTAGGTGGTAGGGGTAGTGTGTGTGTGTTACCTGTAAGGACTAGGTGTAGGGGTAGTGTGTGTACCTGTAAGGACTAGGTGTAGGGGTAGTGTGTGTTACCTGTAAGGACTAGGTGTAGGGGTAGTGTGTGTTACCTGTAAGGACTAGGTGTAGGGGTAGTGTGTGTTACCTGTAAGGACTAGGTGTAGGGTAGTGTGTGTTACCTGTAAGGACTAGGTGTAGGGGTAGTGTGTGTTACCTGTAAGGACTAGGTGTAGTGTGTGTTACCTGTAAGGACTAGGTGTAGGGGTAGTGTGTGTTACCTGTAAGGACTAGGTGTAGGGGTAGTGTGTGTTACCTGTAAGGACTAGGTGTAGTGTGTGTGTGTGTGTGTTACCTGTAAGGACTAGATGTAGGGGTATTGTGTGTGTGTGTGTTACCTGTAAGGACTAGATGTAGGGGTATTGTGTGTGTGTGTTACCTGTAAGGACTAGGTGTAGGGGTATTGTGTGTGTGTGTTACCTGTAAGGACTAGATGTAGGGGTATTGTGTGTGTGTGTTACCTGTAAGGACTAGATGTAGGGGTAGTGTGTGTTACCTGTAAGGACTAGATGTAGGGGTAGTGTGTGTTACCTGTAAGGACTAGATGTAGGGGTATTGTGTGTGTGTGTGTTACCTGTAAGGACTAGATGTAGGGGTAGTGTGTGTTACCTGTAAGGACTAGATGTAGGGGTAGTGTGTGTTACCTGTAAGGACTAGATGTAGGGTAGTGTGTGTTACCTGTAAGGACTAGATGTAGGGGTAGTGTGTGTTACCTGTAAGGACTAGATGTAGGGGTAGTGTGTGTTACCTGTAAGGACTAGGTGTAGGGGTAGTGTGTGTTACCTGTAAGGACTAGATGTAGGGGTAGTGTGTGTTACCTGTAAGGACTAGGTGTAGGGGTAGTGTGTGTTACCTGTAAGGACTAGATGTAGGGGTAGTGTGTGTTACCTGTAAGGACTAGATGTAGGCGTAGTGCTCCTAGCGCTGTGAGGAGTTGTCCCAGGCTTCATGTCCATCCCACTGCTAAACAGTTTCAGGTCCATCTCACACATCTGGATAGAAACACACAGAGCAGACACACATTACGTCATGTACTGCTAGCATCTCACCAACACAATGCTTACACACACACGCAGAAGACATAATACAGGTAGCTATAGGCCATGAAAGGGCTTTGATACACACAAGTCTGTCTCTCACACATGCAGAACTTTGTATCATTCCCTGGTGAGTACCTTGCTGGAGGGGGGGTGCATCACGCTGTGTGTGTGTCCGAAGGGTCCCCTATAGGGCTGGGAGACTGGGGGCTGGCGGCTGAGGCTAGGGGGCTGCGCCTGGGGAGGGGTGGGGGGCAGAGCCAGGAGGGGCTGGCTGCCCACGGAACCATAGTTAGGAAGACCGAGCTGAGAGCCTGGCATAGGGACTTGCACCTAGAGGGAGAGGGAGGGCGAGAGAGCAAGAGGAGGAGATTGGGAGGGGTGAGTTAGTTGCAATGTCACGACTGTCTGTTTTGACAATCTGTTCCTTTTGCAGGAACAGAAAGTGTGTAAATGATGTGTATACCTGCTGCATGGCAGAGCTTGGAGACTGTGTGTTACTATAGTAACTGCTCTGTCCGTGTTGTTGCACCTGTCCTGAGTACAGGTTAGAATGTGGACTCATCCCCTGACGCTGGAGCGAGAGAGAGGAGAGCGAGAGAGGGTTAGGGCAATAACATTCATGACCACTTCTTACAAAGCTCTTGTATGACCACATACATATAAGCTTGCTTCAGCATTGACAAAGATATCATGAGTTCTCAACAGTTCAATAAATTCTAAGAGAGTTGGAACTACGTTGTATGTACCTTATTCCATACCTGCAGTAGGTGTGTATCTATCAGCTGGGATCCTCCCATGCCAGAGGGCTGGTTGAGCTGTGGTTCAAACAGGATGGGGATGTGCTGTGTGTGTGTGTTGGAGGGCTGCTGGTAGGCCAAGCTGGACTGGGGCTTACCCAGGTCATGGCCCCCAACACCAGGGTAGCTGTGGAGAGATGGCCCTGATAACATCATGGGACTGGGCTGGGACAGACTGCTCTGCATAAAGGCCTGCTGTGATCTGAAGGACAGAGGAAGGGAGATGAGAGAAGAGAGTTAAAATATTGTGTGATCAAACACACCTCTTACCAGTCAGAATGACACAAAATTTGAGCCAAACAGCATTGTTTGATAAATACATATCATTGTGTGTGTGTTTGTTACCTATAAGGCTGCAGTGAGGAGCTGAAGAGGTCCTGTGGCTGGGAGACGGGAGGTCCGGTGCTGAGGCTTAGCTGGGCCTGGTGAGAGTGTGTGTGTGTGTGTTGGTGCTGCCCCTGTAGGGGAGCATAGATTGGGATAGGAATCTGCTGCACTGCCGCCTGCTGCTGGAGGGGAGAAAATAAGGCCTTATAAGGCTACATATGGAGAGAATAAGGCTACATATGGAGAGAATAAGGCTACATATGGAGAGAATAAGGCTACATATGGAGAGAATAAGGCTACATATGGAGAGAATAAGGCTACATATGGAGAGAATAAGGCTACATATGGAGAGAATAAGGCTACATATGGAGAGAATAAGGCTACATTAAAAGCCAGTTTAAGCTTGAAGTCGTGTTAAAGAGATCCTTGTAGTGTGTACCTGTGAGAGTCTAGGCTGGTAGCCCTGCTGCTGGTGCTGTGTCAGAGGGGGAGGTGCCAGGCGGGAGTGTGGGTTGCTGAACAGGTGACTGGTGTCCATGTAGAACGCTGGAATCTGGGCTGCAGAGCCTACACACACACACACACACACACACACACACACGCCGCGAGGAGAAGATGAAAACTACTGAATTCACAAACTCACCACAATTCTGACAAATGCATGACTATTGTGTGTCCTGAGGGCATTTTAAATCACTAGCATCACCTTCACAGTAACATTACAGCTGTCTCCATCTCAGATCACATAAGGTTTGTGAATACATTGACCTTTCTCTAAATAAGTGTCCTCTATGAGACATGAGGTAATTATGTTGTTTATGAGCTGTGATGGCTGTTCCTGTGGGCTCAGCACTCTCTGATTGAAGATGATACCTGACCTTCCTATGGGGCCTACTGCACTGTAGTAAGCTCTATAGCTAGCATCCCAATGAGAGGCTCACTCAGCAGTCACTGATACGACACGAGAGAGGAGCACAACACTAAATAGCTGTCTCATCAAAAGCGTTACACCTCCATGCCCATTTAACAGAACTGTTTTCATTCAGGTTTAGTAGTATATGATAGACTAAGTCTAAGTAGGGCCAAGTAGAAGTAGACTAAGTCTAAGTAGGGCCAAGTCATTTCCTGGTGAGGTCATGTAGTTAAGGAAAAACTCCTGGCCCTAGTCATACCGCTAAGTGCACACAAGTCAGATGTGTTTGAGGACTCACCTGCTGCAGACTGAGAGACGTAGACCTGTGGAGTCTGTTGCTGCTGGGGAAGCAGGGGTGCCACACAGCCCAGCTGGGAGAAGCTGGTCCCACCCATGGATCCAGTCTGCAGCTGCTGGGGTTTCACCTTGCAGATGTTGGGGGGGTCAGAGGCCGTGGTGGTCTTAGTGCTCAGAGCGGACGTGGTGTATGTCCCAGCACCTGGGGGGACGTGACAGGAAATGGAGGAAGCTAGATGTCACTACACCCAGTTGCTGTTTATGTGGGTGATGTTGCCCAACCGTCAATCCATTTAGCATTAGTGTAAAAACATTATTGACTTCCAAAGAAAGACTGTACCTGTCAGAGAAGTGCTTGGTGTGACGGAGGCTACTGGTATCTGAGGCATGGAGGCAGAGGAGAAGGAGGAGTAGGAGGAGGAGGTGATAGGAGAAGAGGAGGTGACAGGAGAACTCTTTTCTACCAGGCTGGGGGAGTTCTCCCAAGCTTTACGGGCTGACTCCATCTTACCAAAGAAATAAGATAACGTATTAGAAGCAGATAGACACAGTATGCATAGAAGGGTGTGTTGTGTGTGTGTACCTTCAGTGTGAGGTCAACAGAAGCAGGAGAGACAGTACTGAGGCTGGAGCTCTGCTGTAAGGCCTCTCTACGAGGGAGAGGGTGAGGCAGGGCCACGTTGGCCACCAGGCTCTCCTCCATCTTACTCCCTCCAGTAGGAACGCTGTCCGCCAGAGAGGAAGAGGGGGTGGTGTAGTCGGTCACTGACTCCTGGCAGGGGGAGGGTTAGGGTCAGACAAGTTTAAGTCAATAGAACTGGAATGAATGGAGCATTCATGAATGTGGTGGATAGACTGGTGGCCATATTGGGTATACCATACCAACCATCCCCTCTCACCTTGGAGCTGCTGGCGTACTCTGCCGAGGGTATGGTGATCATCCCCTCGATATCGCCCCCTAGCTCAGGAACAGAGGCGTCTGTGTTGGGGGGGCTGGAATCTACTGCTCTGTTGGTCCCTCCACCTGGTACTATCCCCCCATCAAGACATTCTTCCCCCCCCACACGGACGTCCTTAGCCTTGCGGTTACGCAGGGAGCGTTCTTTACCAATAGGGCCAGGCTTGTACTCCTTAGGCTCTACTGGCTCCATGTCAGGGAGCTGGAAGTAGAGAGAAGAGATACAGTTCAAGTTGAGAAAAGATGAAGAATCATGTCAATGTAATTCTTTGCACAAACGTATCAGTCACTATGGATTTTCTGAGTATTTGTGTCAGTCAGTGTGTGTGTTTAGTACCCTACCTTCTGTGTTTTGATAGGTCCAGCACGGGGCTGTTTCTGTCTCTGTTCTTTAGGAGCAGGTAGTTTGTTGTCAGGTCCAGGCTCTAGCATGGCTGGAACACCATCGCTGTCTGTACTGCCAGCTGAGGACGGGGCTCCAAACTGGATACTGTCCATCCCTAGATCCACACTGCCTTCTGAGCCAGGCTTCACACCCTACAACACAAAGGCACTTTCCCCATTTATTTGGAGCCACAATAAAACAGAACGAATCCATAGCAACTCAGCCTGTTGTACAATACGGGTTGTGAAACGAGAGATATTGAGAGCAAGAGAGGAGGTGCGTACCTCAAGAGTGACAGTCCCAGTGAAGGAGGTGAGAGGTTTGTTCCAGGCACTGACTGAAGGAGGCTGAGGAGGGCTGATGGGTCCAACTGAAACACACACATCAGATGAGACCAAGCATATGAAAACCCTAGCGCATGTATCATTTTTTAAATATATTTTTTTACCCCTTTTCTCCCCAATTTCATGATATCCAATTGGTAGTTACAGTCTTGTCCCATCACTGCAACTCCCCTATGGACTCAGGAGAGGCGAAGGTTGAAAGTCATGTGCCCACCGAAACATGACCCTGACAAGCCGCACTGCTTCTTGACACACTGCTTGCTTAACCCAGAAGCCATCCGCACCAATGAGTCGGAGGAAACACTGTACAGCTGGCGACCGAAGTCAGCATGCATGCACTGGGCCGCCACAAGGCATTGCTAGAGTGCGATGGGACAAGGAAATCCCGGCCGGCCAAACCCTCCCCTATCCCGGACGACGCTGCGATGCAGTGCCTGAGACCGCTGCGTCACTCAGGAGATGTACATGTTTTAACTAACAAAACGTCATCTCGTTGTGAAAAATGAATGTCCTGATGTTGTGTGACTCACGTTTCTTGACGTCAGGGAGTATGGTGGATCCGGCCACCTTGTTCTCCCAGAGTTCCGTACCGAGAGTGCTGTGGGTCTGCGTGAGCAGCGCCACAGGGGGAAGGGGAGTCTTGGAGGTGAAGTCCACAGTGGTGGGGGTAGGGGCGGGGGGTAGGGTGGCCACAGAGCCTTCCAGAGTCTGGGGAGAGGCAGCAGGCTGGGAGGGGGAGGGGAGCTGTGAGGCAGATAGGAGGGGTTGTTGAGGGGGAGGTGAGGGCTGTTGAGGCTGCGGCTGTGAGGCTTGCTGTGGTTGTTGTGATGCTTGTTGTTGATGCTGCTGCTGTTTTTTGGCGAATCTTGGTGGCAGCTTGCTTCCTCCTCTCCCCTTTTCCCCTGATCCTTTCTTTCCATAGTGCTATAAACCGACAAGGCAACGAGATACACGTTAGGGATGTCAGATGTTAGGGTCCTATGGTCCTCAGTGTGAATAAAAATCTTGTGTTTAGTCAATACAGGAATAACTGCCTCCCAGTGGTGAATTGCACACTCTGCCTCTCTCACCTGTGTAGTCTGCTCCTCTTTCTTCCTCCTCTCCTCGTCCTGTAGTCGTTTCTGTTGTTTGCGTGAGACCACCTCAGTGAACCCGTCATCTGTAGTGTTAGACTGGGGGTCCTCTAAGGTTGTCACCTCTGGATGGTCATCTATGATCACCACACCTACAGGACAGCACAAAGTGAAATTAGTTCCATGGACTAGGTACAAGTTCTAGAACAAGAGCTCTGTCAAATTCAGTATTAAGTATGGCTGTGACGATACCAGTAACGCAATATTTGTGTGCTATAGCTTGGAAAATAAATACAACAGTGTTTGTTTCCAACATTACGTCTGTTTTCCTAAAGAAGTTAAATTCACTTCGTGTTCCGTTTCTTTGCCATAACACTAACGAGCATTGCAATACCAGTATCGTCCCAGCCCTAGTACTGAGCCAATAAAGCCTTACAGTACCCATAGCATATTGAAAAATATACAGTACAGGTCAAAAGTTGACACCTACTCATTCAAAGGTTTTTTCTTTTTACTCTTTTCTACACTGTAGAATAAATAGTGAAGACATTAAAATGATTAAATAACACATATGGAATCATGTAGTAAACCAAAAAGTGTTAAACAAATCAAAGTATATTTTATATTTGAGATTCTCAAAGTAGCCACCCTTTGCCTTCTTATTGGTATCCTTTAGAAGTGGTTTCTTTGCAGCATATTGACCACGAAGACCTGATTCCCAAATAAAATAAAAGCTTCAGAGTTCAAGTAACAGACATATGTCAACATCAACTATTCAGAGGAGACCGTGTGCATCAGGCCTTCATGGTCCAATTGCTGCAAAGAAACCACTACTAAAGAACACCAATAAGAAGAAGAGACTTGCTTGGGCCAAGAAACACGAGCAATAGACATTATATGGGTGGAAATCTGTCCTTTAGTCTGACGAGTCCAAATTTCAGAGTGTGGGTTCCAACCGCTGTGTCTTTGAGACACAGAGTAGGTTTATTTAGAATGTGAGACTAAATAGATTTTATTTATGTATTATATTAAGTTAAAAATAAGTGTTCATTGTTCATTCAGTATTGTTGTAATTGTCATTACTATATATACACACTGGCTTCAGAGCGAAACACTCCACAGAAACAGCCAACTGCTTTCTTCTGGAAAATGTGAAGTCCAAGATGGACAAAGGGGGTGCTGTTGGGGCTGTGTTTCTGGACCTAAGGAAGGCTTTTGATACTGTTAACCATGAGATTCTCATCACAAAATTGTCCAAGTTCAACTTTTCCCCTGATGCCTTGAGATGGATGAAATCATACCTTGAAGGCAGAACTCAGTGTGTCAGAGTGAGCAATGAGCTGTCGCCCACTCGTAGCTATGATGTGGGCGTGCCCCAAGGGTCAATACTGGGGCCCCTCCTGTTCAGCCTGTACATTAATGATCTGCCTTCTGTCTGTACTGGGTCTGAAGTTCAAATGTTAGCTTGTTAGCACAGGCCTGCTAACCGCCTGAATCGCCGCGTCCCAAACGCTCACCGGACCCATATTTACTTTCTATCTCTTTTGACTTTTAATTTGTTTATACCTTCCGGAAACCTGCCTCACCCAATGTGATACGGAATCGCTATCATTTTTTTAATTTTTAGAACACACTCAAGAACCTCCAGAAGCTAACCAGCTAACTAGCTACAAGCTATTTAGTCATTGTTAGTTTTTTTTAACCTGGATAACACTCGCCAGTCCAGCTTCCCTGCCCCATCCACCGCTGCCCCCTGGACACTGATCTCTTGGCTACATAGCTGATGCACGCTGGACTGTCCATTAATCACAGTACTCCATTCTGCTTGTTTGTTTTATCTGTTGGCCCCGTTGCCTAGTCTACGCCATTTTACCTGCTGTTGTTGTGCTAGCTGATTAGCTGTTGTCTCACCTACTGTTTTAGCTAGCTTTCCCAATTCAACACCTGTGATTACTGTATGCCTCGCTGTATGTCTCTCTCAAATGTCAATATGCCTTGTATACTGTTGTTCAGGTTAGTTATCATTGTTTTAGTTCACAATGGAGCCCCTAGTTCCACTCTTCATGCCCCTGATAACTCCTTTGTCCCACCTCCCACACATGCGGTGACCTCACCCATTACTACCAGCATGTCCAGAGATACAACCTCTCTCATCATCACCCAGTGCCTGGGCTTACCTCCGCTGTACCCGCACCCCACCATACCCCTGTCTGCGCATTATGCCCTGAATATATTCTACCATGCCCAGAAACCTGCTCCTCTTATTCTCTGTCCCCAACGCTCTAGGCGACCAGTTTTGATAGCCTTTAGCCGCACCCTCATACTACTCCTTCTCTGTTCCGCGGGTGATGTGGAGGTAAACCCAGGCCCTGCATGTCCCCAGGCACCCTCATTTGTTGACTTCTGTGATCGAAAAAGCCTTGGTTTCATGCATGTCAACATCAGAAGCCTCCTCCCTAAGTTTGTTTTACTCACTGCTTTAGCACACTCTGCTAACCCTGATGTCCTTGCTGTGTCTGAATCCTGGCTCAGGAAGGCCACCAAAAATTCAGAGATTTCCATACCCAACTATAACATCTTCCGTCAAGATAGAACTGCCAAAGGGGGAGGAGTTGCAGTTTACTGCAGAGATAGCCTGCAAAGTAATTTCATACTTTCCAGGTCCATACCCAAACAGTTCGAACTAATAATTTTGAAAATTACTCTCTCCAGAAATAAGTCTCTCACGGTTGCCGCCTGCTAACGACCCCCCTCAGCTCCCAGCTGTGCCCTGGACACCATTTGTGAATTGATCGCCCCCCATCTAGCTTCAGAGTTTGTTCTGTTAGGGGACCTAAACTGGGATATGCTTAACCAGTCCTACAATCTAAGCTAGATGCCCTCAATCTCACACAAATCATCAAGGAACCCACCAGGTACAACCCTAACTCTGTAAACAAGGGCACCCTCATAGACGTCATCCTGACCAACTGGCCCTCCAAATACACCTCCGCTGTCTTCAACCAGGATCTCAGCGATCACTGCCTCATTGCCTGTATCCGCTACGGAGCCGCAGTCAAACGACCACCCCTCATCACTGTCAAACGCTCCCTAAAACACTTCTGTGAGCAGGCCTTTCTAATCGACCTGGCCCGGGTATCCTGGAAGGACATTGACCTCATCCCGTCAGTTGAGGATGCCTGGTCATTCTTTAAAAGTAACTTCCTCACCATTTTAGATAAGCATGCTCCGTTCAAAAAATGCAGAACTAAGAACAGATACAGCCCTTGGTTCACCCCAGACCTGACTGCCCTCGACCAGCACAAAAACATCCTGTGGCGGACTGCAATAGCATCGAATAGTCCCCGTGATATGCAACTGTTCAGGGAAGTCCGGAACCAATACACGCAGTCAGTCAGGAAAGCTAAGGCCAGCTTCTTCAGGCAGAAGTTTGCATCCTGTAGCTCCAACTCCAAAAAGTTCTGGGACACCGTGAAGTCCATGGAGAACAAGAGCACCTCCTCCCAGCTGCCCACTGCACTAAGGCTAGGTAACACGGTCACCACTGATAAATCCATGATTATCGAAAACTTCAATAAGCATTTCTCAACGGCTGGCCATGCCTTCCGCCTGGCTACTTCAACCTCGGCCAACAGCTCCGCCCCCCCCGCAGCTCCTCGCCCAAGCCTCTCCAGGTTCTCCTTTAACCAAATCCAGATAGCTCTGAAAGAGCTGCAAAACCTGGACCCGTACCAATCAGCTGGGCTTGACAATCTGGACCCTCTATTTCTGAAACTATCTGCCACCATTGTCGCAACCCCTATTACCAGCCTGTTCAACCTCTCTTTCATATCGTCTGACATCCCCAAGGAATGGAAAGCTGCCGCAGTCATCCCCCTCTTCAAAGGGGGAGACACCCTGGACCCAAACTGTTACAGACCTATATCCATCCTGCCCTGCCTATCTAAGGTCTTTGAAAGCCAAGTCAACAAACAGGTCACTGACCATCTCGAATCCCACCGCACCTTCTCCGCTGTGCAATCTGGTTTCCGAGCCGGTCATGGGTGCACCTCAGCCACACTCAAGGTACTCAACGATATCATAACCGCCATCGATAAAAGACAGTACTGTGCAGCCGTCTTCATCGACCTTGCCAAGGCTTTCGACTCTGTCAATCACCATATTCTTATCGGCAGACTCAGGAGCCTCGGTTTTTCGGATGACTGCCTTGCCTGGTTCACCAATTACTTTGCAGACAGAGTTCAGTGCGTCAAATCGGAGGGCATGCTGTCTGGTCCTCTGGCAGTCTCTATGGGGGTGCCACAGGGTTCAATTCTCGGGCCGACTCTTTTCTCTGTGTATATCAATGATGTTGCTCTTGCTGCGGGCGATTCCCTGATCCACCTCTACGCAGACGACACCATTCTATATACTTTCGGCCCGTCTTTGGACACTGTGCTATCTAACCTCCAAACAAGCTTCAATGCCATACAACACTCCTTCCGTGGCCTCCAACTGCTCTTAAACGCTAGTAAAACCAAATGCATGCTTTTCAACCGGTCACTGCCTGCACCTGCATGCCCGACTAGCATCACCACCCTGGATGGTTCCGAACTAGAATATGTGGACGTCTATAAGTACCTAGGTGTCTGGCTAGACTGCAAACTCTCCTTCCAGACTCATATCAAACATCTCCAATCGAAAATCAAATCAAGAGTCGGCTTTCTATTCCGCAACAAAGCCTCCTTCACTCACGCCGCCAAGCTTACCCTAGTAAAACTGACTATCCTACCGATCCTCGACTTCGGCGATGTCATCTACAAAATGGCTTCCAACACTCTACTCAGCAAACTGGATGCAGTCTATCACAGTGCCATCCGTTTTGTCACTAAAGCACCTTATACCACCCACCACTGCGACTTGTATGCCCTAGTCGGCTGGCCCTCGCTACATATTCGTCGCCAGACCCACTGGCTCCAGGTCATCTACAAGTCCATGCTAGGTAAAGCTCCGCCTTATCTCAGCTCACTGGTCACGATGGCAACACCCATCCGTAGCACGCGCTCCAGCAGGTGTATCTCACTGATCATCCCTAAAGCCAACACCTCATTTGGCCGCCTTTCGTTCCAGTACTCTGCTGCCTGTGACTGGAACGAATTGCAAAAATCGCTGAAGTTGGAGACTTTTATCTCCCTCACCAACTTCAAACATCAGCTATCTGAGCAGCTAACCGATCGCTGCAGCTGTACATAGTCTATTGGTAAATAGCCCACCCCTTTTCACCTACCTCATCCCCATACTGTTTTTATTTATTTACTTTTCTGCTCTTTTGCACACCAATATCTCTACCTGTACATGACCATCTGATCATTCATCACTCCAGTGTTAATCTGCAAAATTGTAATTATTTGCCTACCTCCTCATGCCTTTTGCACACATTGTATATAGACTCCCCCTTTGGTTTCTACTGTGTTATTGACTTGTTAATTGTTTACTCCATGTGTAACTCTTTGTTGTCTGCTCACACTGCTATGCTTTATCTTGGCCAGGTCGCAGTTGCAAATGAGAACTTGTTCTCAACTAGCCTACCTGGTTAAATAAAGGTGGAAAAAAAATAAAAAATAGAAGAAAAAAAAAAGTATGCAGATGACAGTGATATATGTGCATGCAAAGAGCAAACAACAAGCTGCACAAGAACTCACTACTGTAATGGTCCAGGTTACAAAGTGGCTCAGTGACTCGTGTTTGCATCTCAATGTGAAAAAAAATGTTCTTCACAAAGAGGGCAACAGATGCTACTGAGCCAGATGTCTATGTGTCAGGGGAGAAGCTCCAGGTGGTATCCGATTTTAAGTACCATGGCATCATACTTGATTCCAACCTCTCTTTTAAAAAGCATGTGAAAAAGGTAATTCAAATAACCAAATTCAACCTAGCTAATTTCCGATTTATACGAAATTGTTTGACTACAGAGGTAGCAAAACTGTACTTCAAATCTATGATGCTCCCCCACTTAACATACTGCTTGACTAGTTGGGCCCAAGCTTGCTGTACAACATTAAAACCTATTCAGTCTGTCTACAAACAGGCTCTCAAAGTGCTTGATAGGAAGCCCAATAGCCATCATCATTGTCACATCCTTAGAAAGCATGAGCTCTTGAGTTGGGAAAATCTTGTGCAATACACCGACGCATGTCTTGTATTCAAGATCCTCAATGGCCTGGCTCCCACTCCACTCAATATTTTTGTTAAACAGAAAACCCAGACATATGGCAGCAGATCCACAAGGTCTGCCATGAGAGGTGACTGTATAGTTCCCCTAAGGAAAAGCACCTTTAGTAAATCTGCATTCTCTGTGAGAGCTTCCCATGTCTGGAATACACTGCCATCAGACACACATAACTGCACCACATATCACACTTTCACAAAATGCTTGAAGACATGGCTAAAGGTCAATCAGATTTGTGAACATGGTCCCTAGCAGTGTGTTGCCACTCTCCATGTTGTCTGTTGCTTGTGAGGTGTGGAAACACTTTGTTGCTTTTATGAATTTTGTCTTGCTGCTTTTTGTTTTATGCTGCTCTGTCTGTATGCTACGTCTTGCTTGTCCTATGTTGCTCTGTCTGTATGCTATGTCTTGCTTGTCCTATGTTGCTATGTCTTGCTTGTTCTATGTTGCTATTGTCTATATTGTAATTGTTTTTAACAACCTGCCCAGGGACTGCGGTTGAAAATTAGCCGGTTGGCTAAAACCGGCACTTTTACTGAAATGTTGATTAATGTGCACTGTCCCTGTAAAAATAAAAATAAACTCAAACTCAAACACTGCTCAAAAAAATAAAGGGAACACTTGTACACTTGTACAATGTAACTCCAAGTCAATCACACTTCTGTGAAATCAAACTGTCCACTTAGGAAGCAACACTGATTGACAATACATTTCACATGCTGTTGTGCAAATGGAATAGACAGGTGGAAATTATAGGCAATTAGCAAGACACCCCCAATAAAGGAGTGGTTCTGCAGGTGATAACCACAGACCACTTCTCAGTTCCTATGCTTCCTGGCTGATGTTTTGGTCACTTTTGAATGCTGGCGGTGCTTTCACTCTAGTGGTAGCATGAGACGGAATCTACAATCCACACAAGTGGCTCAGGTAGTGCAGCTCATCCAGGATGGCACATCAATGCGAGCTGTGGCAAGAAGGTTTGCTGTGTCTGTCAGCGTAGTGTCCAGAGCATGGAGGCGCTACCAGGAGACAGGCCAGTACATCAGGAGACGTGGAGGAGGCCATAGGAGGGCAACAACCCAGCAGCAGGACCGCTACCTCCGCCTTTGTGCACTGCCAGAGCCCTGCCAAATGACCTCCAGCAGGCCACAAATGTGCATGTGTCTGCTCAAACGGTCAGAAACAGACTCCATGGGGGTGGTATGAGGGCCCGACGTCCACAGGTGGGGGTTGTGCTTACAGCCCAACACCGTGCAGGACGTTTGGCATTTGCCAGAGAACACCAAGATTGGCAAATTCGCCACTGGCGCCCTGTGCTCTTCACAGATGAAAGCAGGTTCACACTGAGCACATGTGACAGACTTGACCGTCTGGAGACGCCGTGGAGAACAATCTGCTGCCTGCAACATCCTCCAGCATGACCGGTTTGGCGGTGGGTCAGTCATGGTGTGTGGTGGCATTTCTTTGGGGGGGCTGCACAGCCCTCCATGTGCTCGCCAGAGGTAGCCTGACTGCCATTAGGTACCGAGATGAGGTCCTCAGACCCCTTGTGAGACCATATGCTGGTGCGGTTGGCCATGGGTTCCTCCTAATGCAAGACAATGCTAGAACTCATGTGGCTGGAGTGTGTCAGCAGTTCCTGCAAGAGGAAGGCATTGATGTAATGGACTGGCCCGCCCGTTCCCCAGACCTGAATCCAATTGAGCACATCTGGGACATCATGTCTCGCTCCATCTAACAACAGACTGTCCAGGAGTTGGCGGATGCTTTAGTCCAGGTCTGGGAGGAGATCCCTCAGGAGACCATCCGCCACCTCATCAGGAGCATGCCCAGGCGTTGTAGGGAGGTCATACAGGTACGTGGAGGCCACACACACTACTGAGCCTCATTTTGACTTGTTTTAAGGACATTACATCAAAGTTGGATCAGCCTGTAGTGTGGTTTTCCAATTTAATTTTGAGTGTGACTCCAAATCCAGACCTCCATGGGTTGATAAATGTGATTTCCATTGATAATTTGTGTGATTTTGTTGTCAGCACATTCAACTATGTAAAGAAAAAAGTATTTAATAAAAAATATTTCATTCATTCAGATCTAGGATGTGTTATTTTAGTGTTCCCTTTATTTTTTTGAGCAGTGTATATTTTTAAAAGTCAGATTATTATGTATCGGCATTTTTTGGTCCTTCAATAATCGGCTTCGGCGTTAAAAATCATAATCGGGCGACTTCTAATCTAGATAAATGGGTTCCGATACGATACAGGAACAATACGTTTAGTTTGAAACGATTCGGTGCAATTTGATTTATGGACTGAATGGATGCGATTTAGGTCGATTCATCGCTTTAACAATTGTTGCATGAACACAGTCATTTTCCATTCTAAATGAATCTGATACTGATGGAGCTCATGAGCTGGATCTGTCTGAGCCGACAGAGTGTGAGAGTATGTGTGAGAATGATGTACTGGGTGAGCTGAGACATAGGGCATCTACCACTATCAGATTAAGGCTATTCATGTCTTGTCCCCCCACTTCTTCATCACCTACTGATTAACTTGTCATATAGCAGATTAAAATATTTGGAGCTCGTAATATGTCAATACTTATCTTTAAAAATGTGCAATGAAATGTACACAGCCAATTAATATAAATGCAGCTTTGGATTTCACCCCGTCTCAAAAGCAAATGGTTTGGAACTTTATGGAGGAGAGCTGCCCTCTTCTCCCATTCTGACTAGTGTGGCTCGAAAATTGTTAAAATTACCCCATTACCCAGTTCATGTAAAAATGACCAAAAGGCACTGACTGACTGTAGCAGAATTAGCAAAAATATTTTGTAAGGTGAGTCTGGCAATGAAAAGCCCCAGTCAGCGGGCGTCTACACAGCTCCACGAGTATAACACAATTTTCTACACCGCATTTGGTAACAATTACATTGGTTGTCCCTCAATTAATATTGCAAAAGCCATTTTACAAACATCTGAATGCTTTATTTTATTTAACCCTTATTTTACCAGGTAAGTTAACTGAGAACACATTCTCATTTACAGCAAGGCCCGGGGAAATAGTTACATGCTGAAGGTGTAGCCTACAAATATTAGAACAGAGATAGTGTAGGACTACGCTCTCATTGGCGCGAGCAGCTGAGTCTCCCGCACTGTGCACACAGTTATCTGACTTGTAGATCAATGTCATTCTCAGTTACTGTACTTGCATAAAAGTTTGATAGGCTGAAGGAGAGGATGCATCAACTCAGTCAACAGATCAGGTATTTTTGGAACGAGGCAAAAAAAACAAAAAACTTGTGAACCCGGCGATTCATAACGTTTGGATCGGTTCTCTTACTGATGCACGCTTCGTTTGGATCGGTTCTCTTACTGATGCACGCTTCGTTTGGATCGGTTCTCTTACTGATGCACGCTTCGTTTGGATCGGTTCTCTTACTGATGCACGCTTCGTTTGGATCGGTTCTCTTACTGATGCACGCTTCGTTTGGATCGGTTCTCTTACTGATGCACGCTTCGTTTGGATCGGTTCTCTTACTGATGCACGCTTCGTTTGGATCGGTTCTCTTACTGATGCACGCTTCGTTTGGATCGGTTCTCTTACTGATGCACGCTTCGTTTGGATCGGTTCTCTTACTGATGCACGCTTCGTTTGGATCGGTTCTCTTACTGATGCACGCTTCGTTTGGATCGGTTCTCTTACTGATGCACGCTTCGTTTGGATCGGTTCTCTTACTGATGCACGCTTCGTTTGGATCGGTTCTCTTACTGATGCACGCTTCGTTTGGATCGGTTCTCTTACTGATGCATGCTTCGTTTGGATTAGTCAGGGGTCCCGCAGACTGATACACTTACACCTTAAAAATTTGAACCGGGGACCGATGAGTATGGGTGAATCGTTACATCCCTACTAGATAGCAGGTGTGTACATCTGTGTGTGTGTGCGCATTTGTCTCACTGGCATAGTTGTTTAGGTCAAACTGCAACAGAGCGTTCTCCTTCTCCTTGGGTTTCTGTTTGGTCTCGTCCTTCCTGCGTCCAGCAGGGTCTTTACCCCCAGTACGCACCCCTCCCCCACCCGGGGCTGAGTCTGGGTTAGGGGCCGCTCTGGAGGGGAAGAGAGAGACATGTTAGGGAAAGAGAGAGAGATGGAGACAAGAGGACAGGCCACTGTACAGAGAAGCAGCAGATTGATAAAAAAACAAAAACAAGACAGGCATCCCAATAGTGTAAAAACTTCAGGATCTATAGTAGTCCTCTCTGATAACACAAAATATAGTAGTGTAATAAAGGACATTGCTTTCACATCAGTGTAGGTGAGGAAACAAGGAAAGGAAACCGCTTTAGACTATTGAGATGCAGCCAGAAAGGGAGAGGAAGTGATGTGTACCCAGTGTATTCTCCTCCAGAGTGAGGGGCCACAGAGATGTAGCAGACTAAATATATATATATATATATATATCTGTCAACTCCATACCAAAACACACAGCCAGCAACTAGAACAGGATACGAAAGGAGATGAGAAACATTTGTCCTTCAGGAAGAGAGTGCATCTACAGCTCTTATTCACACACACAAACAAAAACAGAAAAGTACTGGAGTTTGGTTGTTTAATAAGATATTGTTCATTATGTTAACAGTGAAGATATAACATGCAAACAGTCAGTGAACAAGACAAAAGGCCAAACCAAATCATGGTGTGAGATTGGTGGATGACTCACCCTCTGCGTCCAGCCTTGCCCCCTCCTCGCCTCTCTCCCTTCCCCCCTGCGTAGCCGCGGCCTGGTTTGGGTCCGCTGTTCCCCCAGCGGTTCTGTCTCTCCACCGGACGCTGACTGGAGAAACTCCTCCTGCCCCCGGCGGGCCCGGCTGCCTCGCGTTTGGGTGTCACCCCTCCCTCGGTGGGAGTCCTGCTGGGGGGTGCTGAGCCCTGAGGGGGTAGGGGGGCTGGTGTCGAGGGCTGAGCAGTGCCGCTAGCAGCCTCCCGCGCTCCCCTCCTCTCCTCCCGTTCTCTACGCTCGTTAAAGTCGCTACTCTCTGACGCCGTCTCCCACTCCTCGTTGGCCTGGTCAGAAGAGTTCTGCGTGGACAGGTCAGGTGACTTGGTGCCCACGGCAGAGGTGGTGGGAGGGGTGGCGTCAGGCAGGGCTGGGTCAGAGGTTAGGTCAGCGGCTTTGGGATCCTTATCTACAGGCAGGGTGAAGGGGGCCCCTGGAGCTCTTGAGAGAGTAGGGGACAGGGAGACAGGGCCAGGCACTAAGGCTGGGACTGGGGCAGTGGAGGTGGGTCCAGGTCCTGTGTCTCCTCCAGCTAAGACTGCAGCCTCTCTCTCCTTCAGCTTCCGGAAGCGGGGGGGTTTGTCCTGTCTGGGGGGTCGGGCTGGCCGAGGGCGACGGGGCCTCTCTCTGTCTCTGCTACTCTGGGGTCCCCCCTCCCCAAACTTCTTCCCCTCGAACTGTCGGTCTCTGTCCCCTCGAACAGGCCGTCGGTCAGAGTGGTGGTCCCAGTTGTCATAGCGTGATGACGAGGGTTCTGTGTCCTCAGGGCGGAAGGTCTCCATGGGTTTAGAGGGCCACTGGGAGGATGACTCTCTAGTTCCTGGGCGTCTGAGAGGAGCTGACCTAGGACCTCCTCTCTCCCTGGCTCCCCCTCGCCTGCTGTACAGTCCCCCTCTCCCACGCCGTGAAGGATCTCCTCTGGGCAGGAAGCCTGGCTTGGGCCTTCCCTCATCTCCTCCCCTGGGCCCTCCTTTCTCCCCCAGGTGATGGGGTCCGAAGCCAGGTTTGTGTGGTCCGGAGCGGGGCTCTCCTGGTATTTCCCTGCGGAGCGGTCGGGGTGGTTTGGCACTGGGCTCACGGTCTGAAGCCCCAGTGTCGCTAGCTGACTCCCGTCCTCCTTCGCTCTCCGAGTCGGTATCGGAACCACGACGCCGTCTGCGTTTGGGCATCACTTCGAAGTCTGAGCTCTCGCTGCGCGTCTCGCTCTCTTCACGGCAGCGGAAGGCAGCAGCGCCACTGACGGCAGGAAAGTCTGAGCGCGAGCGCGGCTCCTGATAAGGGTACTCCCATCGACTACGACCCCGGCCACCTCTACTTCGACCAATATAAGTTCCCCGGAAACTCCGTCCTCGAGAGTAGTACTCCCCTCTGCCTCGGCCTCTAAAACCATCAGCCGGCCAGTCTCGCTCTCTGTCCCTTTCCATCTCTCTCTCCCGGTCTCTTTCCCTCTCCTCACGGCGGTAGGTCCGTGGGGGCAGGTTGGGCTCCTTCGTAGAGGGTAATTTAGGTTCAGGGTTTATGTCATTGGTTGGTAGTTGGTCTGTCTTGTCGTCCTGGGAGGCTGGTATCGGGGCATGTATATCTCTGGATCTCTGGAGGCCCTTCCCAGGCCCCTCTGTCTCAGGGGTCTCACTCTTCCCATCCCTCTCCCCTTGGGTTCTGTCCCTCTCCCCGTGGGGTCTGTCCCTGTCTCCGTAGGGCCTGTCCCTCTCTCCGTGGGGCCTGTCCCTGTCCCGCTCTCCGTGGGGCCTGTCCCTGTCCCTCTCTCCGTGGGGCCTGTCCCTCTCCCCGTGGGGCCTGTCCCTCTCCCCGTGGGGCCTGTCCCTGTCCCTCTCCCCGTGGGGTCTGTCCCTGTCCCTCTCCCCGTGGGGTCTGTCCCTGTCCCTCTCCCCGTGGGGTCTGTCCCTCTCCTTCTCTCCGTGGGGTCTGTCCCTCTCCATGTGGGGTCTGTCCCTGTCCCTCTCCATGTGGGGTCTGTCCCTCTCCTTCTCTCCGTGGGGTCTGTCCCTCTCCTTCTCTCCGTGGGGTCTGTCCCTCTCCTTCTCTCCGTGGGGTCTGTCCCTCTCCTTCCCTCCGTGGGGTCTGTCCCTCTCCTTCTCTCCGTGGGGTCTGTCCCTCTCCTTCTCTCCGTGGGGTCTGTCCCTCTCCTTCTCTCCGTGGGGTCTGTCCCTGGGGCCCTCAGACACCGCAGCAGCAGCGGAGGCAGCTTTCACTCCTCCTCGCTCCTCCTTCTTGGGTCTCTCCCCCTTTTCTCCTCTCTCACGGTGTCGCTCTCTCTCCTCCCGCTGCTCTCGCTCTTCCTTCATGTCTCTGAGTACAGGTTTCTTAATGGGTCCAGACCTGCGTACAGGCCTCTCTCCCCCTGGTCCATCCCTCCGGCCGGCCCCAGACCTCCCTCCCCAGCGCAGCTCAGCCTTCTGCTTGCTGGGGGCCGGCTTCTCGAGCTTGTGGAGGCCGTCAGCTGGAGGGGTGTCCCCGGTCACAGCAGCCTGCGAGAAAGGCTCTTTACTGGCCTTTATATCTTCCCCGCCTGGCCTCTCTTCCGGATCCTGGAGCTCAAGTGTCTTTGTTCCCAGGTGGAGGCTGTCGAACCTGGGCTCATCCAGTTTGAGGGAGTGGCTGGAGCCCTGTGAGATGGTTCTTTGTAGCATGGCCTGTCCCAGAGACTCCACCTCTGCAGTGGGCAGGCTAGGCTCCACTGGCTCAAAGGGAGTCCCACCAGGCCCTATTTCTGTCTGCAGGGGTTCTGGAGCCTCCTCTGGACCTGGGCCGAATCCTGACAGGGGCTTTGTGGGGTCTCTGAAAAGGTCTGATTTGCCACAGGGTTCCAGGGGATTGTGATCCTGGCTGGGGTACATGGCTGGGAGACCCCTTTCCATCTCCAACCCAGAGTCCAGTCTGGGAAAAGGAGAGATGTTTTAATAAAATAAAGTGGCATCCTCTTATTACTATCTACCGTGGAGACAAGAAATGAAAAAAAAAAGAAGTTTTGTTTAACCTTTATTTAACTACGCAAGTCAATTAAGAACAAATTCCTAACTACAATGACACCCTAGGAACTGTGGGTTAACTGCCTTGTTCAGGGGAAGAACGACAGACTTTTACCTTGTCAGCTCTGGGTTTCGATCTAGCAACCTTTCGGTTACTGGCCCAACGCTCTCACCACTAGGCTACCTGCCGCCAGGTTAGTGTAATAAGATGCAGCCTGAGTGTTGTTGTCTACTCACCTGCTGTCCTCGTCCTCCCGTCCTTTAGGGGGTGTGACAGAGGGAAGGGGTTCAGATTGGGGGTATGGGTCAGATCCCCATACTATGCGCGGTTCAGAAGGGAGACTGTGGTCCCGTATGGTCCTGGTCAGGTGGTCGAAGGAGTCAGAACTGGAGCTGTCCCCTGGCTCTCTACGAACTATCTGCTTAGGAGGAATCCGCCCTGGAGACGAGGAGAAGGGACAGTCAAAATGTTAGATAGATATCTATCTCTCTCTCTAACAATTCATGGCTTTTGTGCCAAACACATACAGGGCAGCAAATCTCACAGAAGACATGCAAACTTAAACAGTCAAAAGAGACACAGTGTGTCAGTATTGTCGTACCAGGTCCAGGGTGCATGTTTGGCATGTCGAGCGGTGGTCTTCCAGACATAATGCGGGGGTCCATATATGACTGCATCATGAGCCAGCGGGGGTCAAAGCCAATGTTAGCCAGGTGCTGCTGATGCTGGTGGTGAGGGGGGCCGACGGGCTGGTACAGGGAGCGGTGCTGCTGCTGGGAGGCAGCTACACATCCTCCACCCGATGGGGACACAGCCCCACCACCACCCCCCTGCTGCTGTTGCTGCTGCTGCCACTGCTGCTTCATCTGCTCCTGCAAGGAGAAAAAAGTAGGAGTTCGATACAAGGATTCTCTTCAAAATAACATGGACAACATTAAAAAGATCAGGACTCCAGAGATAGAATGGAATTTGGTAACGGTTTTCTATATCTAATTTCACATCTGAAATTCCTCTTGGAAAAAATTAAGCAACACAAGTCCAATACCTGCTGCCTGAGGAAGCGCGGGGGCAGAGACTTCTGGAACTGTTTCGAGTATCCAGAGGTGAGAGAGGGGCGCATGGCAGCCCCCACCTCTCCCTCAAGGTCCAGGGGGGCCACAGGGGCGTCCTCTCCACTGAGGGGGTCCATAAGGGGCAGAGTGAGCGGCACAGGTTCCTCCACTAGAGAGAGAGAGAGACACTGAAATTAAACAATTGAAATAAACAAATAGTGGCTATTCTTGGAGTGAAAGTGTGGGAGGTAAAGTGGCTGGTTAATTTATGTTGGTGGAAACACAGGGCTCTGCCAGTGGGCTCACCTCTGCTCTCATCGGTGCTGAAGTAGTCTCTGATAGGCATGGGCGTCAGTCTCTCAGTCTGGCTTTCCTCCACCAGAGGGCTCACCTCACTCAGGGGACCCTCTCCGAGCCGAGGGTCCCCCACCAGAGGGCTGGGCTGGCGAGGCACAAACTGACTCTCTTCCTTCGCACTAGGCTCTACTCTCTCCACACGCTCTCTCTCAATCCTTTCCCTCTCCACACTCTCTCTCTCAATCCTTTCCTTCTCCACACTCTCTCTCTCAATCCTTTCCCTCTCCACACTCTCTCTCTCAATCCTTTCCCTCTCCACACTCTCTCTCTCATTCCTTTCCCTCTCCACACTCTCTCGGTCTTGGAGAGGGGCTGATATGTTCAGGGGCTGAGAGGAAGGGGCAGGCTGCGATGGTGCAGGGTTGGAGACAGGGGGAAGAACAGACAAAGGAGGTGTGTCTTCACACACAGCTCCAGTCTCTTCATTGGTCGTCTCGGCGTCAGGGCCGTGCTTGGCATCTGTTGCCGGGTGGAGTTTCTCGTTGAGGCGTTTGAGTTTCTCTGCGCAAGCGGTGAGTCTCTGTTCTTCCATCCTCCTCTCCTCCTCTTCTCTCCTCCGCCTGGCTCTTTCTACCGCTTCCGACAGGTCCTGCTTCTTGTGTTTCTGGCGCCAGGCCTCGCACTCCTCCTCACCAGCAGGGGGAGCAATGGTGGGGGCTTTGGCTACGCGAGGGGCTCCGCTGCCCACCGAGCGCCCACCTAGCTGACCCTAGAGAGAGAGAGCGAGTGAAAAAGATGATCTAACACTACTACTTTACCTTAGAACCTCCAAAGCCTAAATGAACTTGTATAGTAAAGCTCGATGGCTCATTAGTCCTGGACCCCTCCATCCAGTCAAACACACCCCAAACCGAGTCAACCAGCCACCCTCAGCCTCACCTGGTGGTCCTGTGGCGGGCCGGTCTTGTACACCCCCTTACTGCCTAGGGAAAGCACCCTGGGGTCCCTTCCATCTACCCATGAGCCTTTGCTGCCCTCCTGGCCATCTGACGGACGCTGTGCCCTCATCCGCTCCACTTTACCCATCCACTCCCTGAGTGAGTGAGAGAGAGAGTGCAATGGTTAGGAGTCTTGGTAATGCCTAGGCTAACAGTCTTGAGGTGTACCGAAAACCAATGTTCAAAAACAGTCTCTCACACCCAGGTAGTGAGGCAGAAAAGGAAGCACCTTCTTCAGTGAGACTCACCAGTTTTCCCCTTTCTCTTTGGCGGCATGGTTCTCCTCGTCGTCACTGAAGTTGAGTTTCTCTGTGTAGTCGACCTCCATCTGAGCTCCTGGAGAACAGATAGGGAAAGCTGAGGGTTACCGTTACATCGTGTTTGCGTGAAAAGCCACTAAAACGTAATGAAGGTAAAGAATCCTTATGTATAAATACAGATGAGTCTTACCAGCCCAGCCCTCATCAGCCTCTGTGTCCAGGTTGTCAAGCTCTTTGAGCTCTGTGGCGCTGATGATGGAGGGTCTATCTGGGTCCTTGATCCAGGCCTGGGGGGGCCCGTGCTGGGGACGGACCCTCCTGGGGAGCCAACACACAGGAGGGTCAGTACACCGAGGAATGGGTGATGCGAGGTCTACGAAGTTGTGTTGTAATAATGATGAAGAGTGTTGGGATGTAGATGTGGGTGTACTCACCTGGCTCCATCCTGTGGAACAGGGTATCTGATGTTCCCTGGCACTGGAGTAAAGGGCATCCTGGGATACGCATTGAACATCTAGAACAGGACACAGAAACACACAACACCCAGCCATTACTAGGAGAATCCTACTCTGCAAGGTTAAAGAAATGTTTAGCAAACTAGCAACTATTGTCAAGAAAACATCCCGCATCAGGGGATCTTTTTATTCACCTTATTGTTTTCCTACTTCCGGCCCAGTCACAAGCAAAACATCCTTAAATACAAATTCAATGTCAAAACTATTACAGAATTAGAAAGATATGTTAATACTATGTTGAGTAAAATTATAGAAAACATTTAAACATTTTTTATCTATGCTACCGGACTTGAATATGTTCCGGGGTTCATCCGATGGCATTGGAGGAGTTTACCACCTTAGCCGCAGGCTTCATTAATAAGCGCATCGACAACGTCGTCCCCACAGTGACCGTACGTACATAACCCAACCAGAAGCCATGGATTACAGGCAACATCCCCACTGACTTAAAAGCTGCCTCTTTCAAGGAGCAGGACACTAATCAGACATTTATAAGGAGATCCCGACTCCAACGAGCCATCAAACAGGACCATGATCGAATCCTACTACACCGGCCCTGATACTCGTTGAATGTGGCGGGATTGCAAACCATCACGGATTCCAAAGGGATAACCAGCCGCGAGCTGCCCAGTGACGCAAGCCTACCAGACGAACTAAACGCCTTCTATGTTCGCTTCGAGGCTAGCAACACTGAAGCATGCATGAGAGCACCAGCTATCTGGGTGACTGTGTGATCAAGCTCTCCTTAGCCGACGTGAGTAAGACCTTTAAACACGTCAACATTCACAAGGCTGCGGGGCCAGACGGATTTACCAGGACGTGTGCTCCGGGCATGTGCTGACCAACTGGTAGGTGTCTTCACTGACATTTTCAACATGTCCCTGATTGAGTCTGTAATACCAACATGCTTCAAGCAGACCACCATAGTCCCTGTGCCCAAAAACACAAAGGCAACCTGCCGAAATGACTACAGACCCGTAGCCATGAAGTGCTTTGAAAGGCTGGTAATGGCTCACATCAACACCATTATCCCAGAATCCCTAGACCCACTCCAATTTGCATACCAGCCAAACAGATCCACAGATGATGCAATCTCTATTGCACTCCACATTGCCCTTTCCCACCTGGACAAAAGGAACACTTATGTGAGAATGCTGTTCATTGACTAAAGCTCAGCATTCAGCACCATAGTACTCTCAAAGCTCATCACCAAGCTAAGGAACCTGGGACTAAACACCTCCCGCTGCAACTGGATCCTGGACTTCCTGACAGGTCGCCCCCAGGTGGTGAGGGTAGGGAGCAACACCTGCCACGCTGATCCTCAACACTGGAGCTCTCCAGGGGTGCGTGCTCAGTTCCCTCCTGTACACTCTGTTCACCCACGACTGCATGGCCAGGCACGACTCCAACACCATCATTAAGTTTGCTGACGACAACAGTGGTAGGCCTGATCACCGACAACGACGAGACAACCTATAGGGAGGAGGTCAGAGACCTGGCTGGGTGGTGCCAGAATAACAACCTATCCCTCAATGTAACCAAGACAAAGGAAATGATTGTGGACTACAGGAAAAGGAGCACCGAGCATGTCCCCATTCTCATCGACGGGGCTGTAGTGGAGCAGGTTGAGAGCTTCAAATTCCTTGGTGTCCACATAAACAACAAACTAGATTGGTCCAAACACACCAAGACAGTCGTGAAGAGGGCACAACAAAGCCTATTCCCCCTCAGGAAACTAAAAAGATTTGGCATGGGTCCTGAGATCCTCAGAAGGTTCTACAGCTGCAACAGAGAGCATCCTGACCGGTTGCATCACTGCCTGGCCTCCGCATCATTGCTCGGCCTCCGACCGCAAGGCACTTCCTTTGACACCAGGCGGTGTCAGAGAAAGGCCCTAAAAATTGTCAAAGACCCCAGCCACAGACTCTTCTCTCTACTACCGCATGGCAAGCGGTACCAGAGTGCCAAGTCTAGGACAGAAAGGCTTTTCAACAGTTTTTACCCCCAAGCCATAAGACTCCTGAACAGGTAACCAAATGGTTACCCGGACTATTTGCATTGTGTGCCCCACCCTCTCTCTTTATCTTATATGCATAGTCACTTTAACTATACATTCATGTACATACTACCCAAATTGGCCCGACCAACCAGTGCTCCCGCACATTGGCTAACCGGGCTATCTGCATTGTGTCCCACCACCCGCCTACCCCTCTTTTTACACTTCTGCTACTCTCTGTTCATCATATATGCATAGTCACTAACGATACCTACATGTACATACTACCTCAATAAGCCTGACTAACATGTGTCTGTATATAGCCTTGCTACTCTGTTATCAAATGTCTTTTTACGGTTGTTACATTTCTTTACTTACATACACACACACCTCGTTTTTGGCACCATTGGTTAGAGTCTGTAAGTAAGCATTTCACTGTAAGGTCTACCTACACCTGTTGGTTCATTGACTACAGCTCAGCGATCAACAAGCTCATCACTAAGCTGAATATCTCCATCTGGATCCTGAACTTCCTGACAGGCTGGCCCCAGGTGGTGAGGATAGACAACACATCCACCACGCTGACCCTCAACACGGGGGCACCTCAGGGGTGCGTGCTTTATCCCCTCCTGTACTCCCTGTTCACCCACGACTCCAAGACCACCATTAAGTTTGCTGACAACTACACGGTGGTAGGCTTAATCACCGATGAGACAGCTTATAGGGAGGTCAGAGACCTGGCAGTGTGGTGCCAGGACAACCTCTCCCTCAACACCACCAAGACAAAAGAGTTGATCGCGGACTACAGGAAACAGAAGGCCAAGCACGCCCCCAGTGCAGTTATCACAACACATTATTTTCTGTGTTATAGCCTAACTAGATAATATGGCTTTAAAGCCCTGTGGAAAGTTACATAATTTAAATAAAACCAGAGGAAGAGGTGAACTTAAGAATACTTGTGAATTTGCGAGGCATGCGAGACAATTAAGACATTGCGAGATGCAGACTACCAAGACATGCGAGTATGGTTCTGCCTGCCCCTCCTCTCTGACGATGGCCTTTCTGCTCGGTCTCTTCACTAGTGATGGGAGTATGTGTTCAGTCTTCAGTCTGTTGCATGTAGAATATCCTAGCTTATTCACGGGATCGATGTCGTATAGTATCTTCGGGCCAGTCTTGTGCGCATGGCGTAGGCTACTCTTCGTAGCTGAGGGCGTTTTTGTCTTATAATATGAATTTACAGTAAAAACACCTGGGCTACAGCATGTTTGTTTGTCCGTTAGGGTAGGTTCTACTACGTTTATTTTTACTGGATATTTGTGTATGAACTTTTTACCCATTTTTCTCCCCAATATTATGATATCAATTGGTAGCTACAGTCTTGTTCCATGGTATGGACTCGGGAGAGGCGAAGGTCGTCCTCCGACACACGACCCAGCCAGGAAGCACTGCTTTTTGACACCCTGCTCGCTTAACCCGGAAGCCAGCCGTACCAACGTGTCGGAGGAAACACTGTACAACTGGCGAGCATGTCAGCATGCATGTGCCCGGACCACCACAAGGAGTTGCCAGAGCGCAATGGGACAAGGCCCACCGCCTCATGTGTCTCCCGGTCGTGGCCAGCTACAACACAGAATCGAACCCGGGTCCGTAGAGATGATTGCGATGCATTGCCTTAGACCACTGCGCCACTCGGAAAGCCCTACGGCTTTTTAAATGCTGACACGAAACTTTCTCTGGAGATATGAACTACATTTTTCTTGTCTGTAAAGTAATGCCGCTGCTGAAGCAGGACTAACTTCCATCACTAAGCAACCAGAACTGTCAATCCTAGACTGCATGCGCGCAGATCCCTATTTCCTAAAAAAGTTATTTAAATTTAAGTTAAAAATTGTAACTTACCAAGACTTTTAGTCGATAGAAAGCACACCTAAAAAACTGCATAAACACAGCAGCACATCAATCAGCAACGTTTGCTGTGGTCGGGGAAACAATACAGAACTTTATGCCGGAGCAGAATTCTACTGTTGAATTCTATTTTTATTGTCTGAAAATGTATCAATTACAGACATGTTACTTACTGTACCGCGTTCTGTGTCTGAAGGGCCGCGGTAGATATAAATGAATTACCCGGCCCTGGAGGTCATACATACGTAATAGGACCATTATTCTGCGAATGGACGTGGAATTTTATCGATAAAAAGGCAGTTTAAATGTCACATCATTAAGAACCCATCATAGTCCAAACACCCAAACACAGTCGTAAAGAGGGCACAACATCGCCTCTTCCCCCTTTTAGGAGGCTGAAAAGACTTGGCATGGACCTTCAGATCCTTACAAGTTCCACTGCTGCACCATTGAGAGCATCTTGACTGCCTGCATCACTGCCTGGTATGGCAACTGCTTGGCATCCGACTAAGGCGCTACAGAGGGTAGTGCGTACGGCCCAGTACATCACTGGGGCCGAGTTCCTTTCCATCCAGGACATCTATACCAGGCGGTGTCATAGACTGTTCTCTCCGCTACCGCACGGCAAGTGGTACCGAAGCGACAAGGCGTCTGAACAGCTTCTACCACAAAGCCATAAGACTGCTGAACAGTTAATCAAATGGCTCCCCTGACTATTTGCATCGACCCCCTTTAAATATGTACTGACTCTCTTGCACCAGCTCTATGCACACTCCAGTGAATGTGCCCTACCCTCTGTAGCGCCTTAGACACACACACACCACATATGCTCACACACACTCAGAGACACACTTCACAATCGTTACATATGCTGCTGCTACTCTATTTTCTATCCTGATTGCCTAGTCACTTTTACCCTTACATACATGTACATTCTGCCTCAATTACCCCGTACCCCTGCACATTGACTAGGTACTCCTTGTATATAGTCTCGTTGTTGTGTTACCATTTCCCTTTTGCAACAAGTTCTTACTTTTTAACTCTGCTTTGTTGGGAAAGGGCTTGTAAGTAAGCATTTCATGTAGTATAAGCACTGAAGCCAATATTCATTAGCATTCTCATAGGCTTTGACTGGGTGGGTTATCTACCTCGGTCTTTGTCACAACAGATTGCAATTATCCAAATGTTATCTACATAAAACATTTTTGCACTGTTTGTCATTGATATTCCTTGTCTAACAACATTGCCATTTCAAGTGCTGATCTTCAACAGAAAAGGGGTAGAGCCTGCATTGATAACGACCATCAGATAGTCTAATATGCTAACTAGCAATACCCACCCAGTCCAAGCTAATGAGAATGCTAACGAACGTCAGCTTTTGGCCGCTTATACGAGGTGAAAGAAAAAGTGTAAATCTTTGTTTATCATTTTCCTTCACATATAATTAACATATATTCAAATTGTGTGCACATTATGTTAGTTTTGACAAATGTCCTTGTTTGTGAATGGGCCGTTAAGGAGGAAAACAATCATGTTCGACCAGGAACTGAATCAAGTGGCCAGGCATTATAAATTAATAGCAAGTAAAAATCAATAATCAGTCCATTACTTACGTAGGGTGGCATCATGCCCCTGAACTGGGGGTGGAACTGGGGAGGCACACCGGCAGGGGCCTGCTGGCCACCATTGAGTTTAGGCTGGGCTGGAACAGAGGGGGGTTGTAGCTTGGGCTGAGAGGAGAGGGGTGCAGGCTTGGCAGACAGGGGCAGCCTCTCCCTGACCTCTTTCTTCTCATTAGGGGGCACCCTGCCTCTCTCCTCCACCTCCCCAGGGGGTGAGGGGGTGCTGAGAGCTGCCCCTCCCTCCTCTGGCCCACAGCTGTCCATCTCAGAAGGGCTAGCTGAGGTGGTCAGATTCTTTCCCCCGCCCTCGCGCCAACTACCAACATCTATAGGGGAGCGGAGACAAGACAACACAGGCCAGTCATTTCTATGGTAGGGTAACAATCTTTGGGTCGGTAATTTAGTCCATCAGTTAGCGGGTAGAAGAGTGCAACGCTCATGTTCTAAGGACAGACTGGGGAATGTGTGTGTGGTTATGTGAGTGTGTGTTCGTACTCTGAGGTCGGAGGCTGGGTCCAGGTCCATAAGGCTCTTCCTCCTGCCCCTCCCCTTTCTCCGACTCTCCAGCCGCCTGCAAACTGGGGAACTCCTGGTGGAACTGGCTGCTCACACGAGGGGCTCCTCCATCTAGCTGTGGTGGCGGTGGCTTGCTGTTGGCCCAGGATCTGCTGCACCCTATAGAGGACAAGACCTCTGGGGGTTGGGGGGGCCCTGGGTTAGGCTGGGGTGGGGGGGTATCGGACTGCCTGATACACACAACACAAAGGGGGGGATCGTGGAAAGTAGTTGTTTATTATTAGGGCTGAGAAACAACCTAAAGGCAGAAATAACTATGACCTAGTAACAGTGTATGTAGAGACCCAGTAAGGGACAGCCCTGGTATCTCACCTCTCGTCTCCTCCCTCAGGTCTGGAGGCCCAGCCGCTGCCGTCCTTGGGGACAATGTTAACGTTGGGGTCGTTGCCCTTGTTCTCTGCCTTCAGGCTGGGCAGGTTGGCAGGGGGGGGCATGCGCCGACTGACAGCAACCTTACCCAAACTCTGGAGCCCATGTCTGGCAGCCACTGGACGAGGGCATGAAACATTGACATTAAGCAAGGAGCAGTTTACATAATCACATTAATTCCAGGGATGAAAATGATGAGGACCCAAAAAGGCAGAAAATGAATTGTGCGGAAACGTGTGACCAGTCAGTGTGATTTTTTTGGGGCCTATTTTTTGAGAATAAGTCATGTATATAATACACATTTGATTAATCTCAAAACTGTTTACTTCCAAACCACCATAGACAGAAAATTGTGTCCTGGGGTGGGGAGTAGGGTTCTTTGGTCTGCGTTTAAGGTTTATCATGATATGATAATCATCTCAGTCTCCCCGGACAGGAATACATAGGGGAGATTTTTTATTTATTTTTGTAGCCCAAATTCCGTTTCTCCAGGTTTTGGATTTCCCACGATTTTAAAAAAATTCTTCTTCAGATCTACACGATTCACGTGAATGGTCTATTTTCAGATCAAAACTGCAAATATTGCTGAAAAGCAACGAGTTCGCATCCCTGCATTATGGACAAACCCAAACTGGCCTCTAGCCACAAGGAGAGGCAAACATTTTACAATGAGATGTTGAAAAGAAAAGAAAATGTGTGCGTGTTGGGAAGCACGAACGTACCTGCAGTTTTCTGGGTCTCCAGAGACTTGCCCTTGTACGTGTTGAAGAGGCTAAGGGTTGCATACTTGGTCTTGCCATCCTTTGCCTTGGTGCTCTGCCCTGACTTCTCTGACATTTCGCTGGAAACTCATTGAGTCTGGTCCTCTGGTCTCACCCCCAGAACCAGCCTCCTGCAATACAAATCAAACTTTATTCAAAAAAGTGCAACACAGAATTTTTACAATGACATTCACATTGTAACATTGTAACAGAAAATGTATATAATATACAGTGCATTCGGAAAGTATTCAGATGAGTGATGCACCAATATGACATTTTGGCCGATACTGATATCCAATATTTTCCTTGACAAAAAAAAAAACTGATACCGTCAATCAATATTTAACATTTCAGCAGCCTTAAGCATTCTAGTACAGTTAAATAGTTAAACACACACATGGACGCAGCGGTCTAAGGCACTGCATCTCAGTGCAAGAGGCATCACTACAGTCCCTGGTTCAAATCCAGGCTGCATCACATCCGGCCGTGATTGGTAGTCCCATAGGGCGACGCACAATTGGCCCAGTGTCGTCCGGGTTTAGCCCTCATTGTAAATAAGAATGTGTTGTTACTAACTTGCTTAGTTAAATAAAGGTTACACACACAAAATAGTTATTTTGTTGGCATTTACACATGTCCCCATTACCAGTAGAAACATAATCAAAACCTATTTCTTTCATTTACTTGCTGTGCTGTTCATTTGTTCAGTCGTTTCATTCTCAACCAGGATTTCTATGGAACGCCGTTTGGGTCTTTATGTGTCAAAAAATATACCATTTAACACTATTTGACTTGTCAAATAAGTTTGTTGACCAATCAGGACCTGAATGTGACTGCAAGTCACAATTTAACGCGCTCATAGATGTTTTACGTAATTATTACGTAAAACTCGTATTTCATATGTCACAATGATTCATCAATACGTATGCTATGATGCTGGTAAAGTTGTCTCGTGCACCTACAGTGCTGGTCATAAAAAAAAGCTATCTAGCTCATGGATGCAAACAATGTTCTTCCCCAAAAACAAAATGACAATCTGTTTCAGTAGCTATAGTTAGCTAGCTAACTATATAGATAGATGTCATCATCAGGTAGCTATGGGGGAAATGAGCGGGTAGGGGGAGAGAGAAAAGGGGGGGAGAGAGAATGAAGGTAACTCCACAGCTCTTCAGAGTGACGGAATGACTTGACAAGGAGAGACTCTACACCTCTCCATCACAATGGCTTCTCTCCACTCAATGGGGCATGTCGTGTTGCCATGCCGACGGGCCCTAAGAGAGCAGCCTTTGTTGAGCCATGCGGCTGTGCTGCCTAACGGCCGGGAGCCATTCATAATTGATGGAGGAGCGATGTTTGAGCATGGTGGGGGCCAGGGCAGCTAACAGCACAGCACGGAGGCTAACAGTGCTGTTTCCCAAATGCTCAATGACTTCTGGTGGGTGGCATCACTCCTACATAATGCTGATGGAAGATACTCTGATATAAATGAATGGCCAAATGGTAGAGCAGGACCCACTAATTGTTGTTGCAGATCTCTTACATTCAAAATTCAAAAGCTTTCACGATTACAGTAAAAGTTCAACAACCCGAAATGTAATAGATATTTCCTAAACTCCGGTAGTTCCATTGTGTTTTTGATTTTTTTCCCCTCTAACCAGGGACTGATTTAGACCTGGGACACCAGTTGGGTGCAATTAAGTATCAAGTAGAACAGAAAAACAGCAGGCTCCGGACCTCATAGGGTAACAGTTGAATACCCCTGCTCTAGGCAGTGGGCAAACTGATTGTATGAGCAAAAGCAAAGTCACAAACAGGCACACTGCGCTGACACCCTCCTAGCCACACTAAACTGGCACACGTCTGCTAGCAAAGAACGCAGACCGCCTGGGAGAGGGGAGGCAAGAGTGAGAGATAAGCAGAGACACTTCCTCCACAGGGAAGGCCAGCCCCTACGTGTGCCACAGCCACAAGGGAGAGACCCCAGAAAGGGACAGAGTCAATCAAGGACAGAGTGTGAGTCACAAGGACAAAGCAGCCTAAACAGACATTCTGCTCCTCTGATTGTCATAACCCCCCCCCCCCCCCATAAACCTGAACAGCCCCCAAGTCATACCTTGTTTAGCCCTCACCTCTATCTGCCAGGTCTCCAGCCATACATTGTTCCCCTACTCTGTCAAGTCCTTAACACATATATATATCCCTTAGAACTCCAACCATGGCCTTTTGCCTCCAGGGAGAGCGGAGATGAAAAAGAGGCGCAGAAGGCTCAGGAATGGGATGTGACCTCTAGGCAGAAAGAAGATATCCTGATTTGTTCCTTGCCTTCAAGTACATTCAGATCTCTGTAAATGAGGGTAAAGAAAACAAGGAAAGGAAACCTTTAGACCAGGGGTGTCATAATCCTTCCATTGAGGGCCTAGGGTCTGCAGGGTTTTGGGTTTTCCTTTCAATTAAAACCTAGACAAGCAGGTGAGTTCATTATTAATTAGAGACCTAAATTCAACTATTAAGTACAAAGGAAGTGCGAAAAGCCGCAGACACTCGGCCCTCCGAGGAATGAGTTTGACACCTGTGCTTTATGCTGCAGTTAGTTGGTATGAGGTAGACGGCAAACCGGATGTCATCATTTTTAATGAGAGCACAAAGGTAAATGCCGTTGAGGCTGGCGGTGAATGCAGTCAGCCGCCATGGTAGACGGGACTTATGGAATATTTCCACTTTCGTCATAGCGATTTTTCCCCCTGGAGGTTGATTTGCACTGATTGTTTACCGAAATCACAATAGCAACGCATAATGTCGTCCTGGCTCGCTTTTTCCTTCACCAATTTTCTTACTTTCTTGTCACGCTATGCCGACTGTTATGAAGGGTTTTGCATGTCTCGTCTAAACGCAGCATTAGACTACCGAGATGGCCCCCATGGGAGGAAGCTACATACAGACCCAAGATTGTGTGCACTGTGCCACCTGAGGTGGATAGCAGCTGAGTCACCTCTCACAGAGATACAACAGTAGTCAACAGATAGCCATGGAACAGAGGGCCACAACACACCTAGAATTATCTGAAATCCCTAAATGGGATTAATCCGCCATTTTGCTTCTATCATCCTGTTTTCAGATAAGTGGACACGAGCGACAGGAGACGCAGCGAGGAAGCCACTTTAGACTATTGAAATTCATCCCATAATAAGTTATATTGAGCTGCAGCCTCTTGGGAGGAGGGAACATCAATATCGTCCAGTCTGTAGGTAGATGGAATTAGATGGTTTCTAAATATTTTCCCAGTCATTGGGGACTAAAGCCTGCTGTTTTTTATACAAAACAGATGGATTTGAATATGGAATAAGCTGGACTATGGACCCCTTTTGAGGATTTAACATCAAAGTTTGACTTGCGGGTGAACTATACACTGCGGGCACACAGCAGGGTGGTGTGGCTTTTGGTTGGAACTTGGTACCAGGATCAGTATGAGACTATCCCTCTATCTCCTCCCATGTGCTGACTTTTTAAAATCAATATCAATTTAAGTGGATAAATTCACGTTCCTATGAAATGGCGTCATCTGGCCCACTCTGGGGATTCGGAAAGACAGGTAGGTCGATTCACTTTGGACTGTTTCCTAAGCCAATCTCCTCTGACACGCTGCACATGCTCACTCATCTCCTCACCACACTCATGACCAGGTCAAATGCCTGGTCATTTGCATACCAGTCACACCAGAGAACACAATAAATACCTGCGTTGTCAGTGATCGGAATCAATGGTAGCAGAGGTAATCAACACGGATTTTGGTTCATATAATTTACTAATGGCCTTGTCCAGAAGACAGGATCACGGTCAACCGGAAATGTTAAAGACCTGTGGACTGTGGTTGCCAACTGTCTGGGTAAATGTATTCCGAGTTGTCTAGAGAGGATGTTTATAGGTTAATCTTTTTTTGTTGTACATTTTTAAACTGGGGACCACCGACGCTGTCACGCCCAAAACACAAAGAAATGTCGATGTAACGTGTTCAAACCTCTAGCAGTGCTTTTTTATTTTAGCAATAGTTCAAGGCTTGGAGATTGTATTAAAATATCGGTGCAGCTAGCTAACTGGTCAAATTGTAGCCTAACTGGTTCACCGTAACGGGCAGGCCGATGGTTTGATGGCTCAGATTTAGGTTGAGACATGATGGGTCACATCGTCCCGGCGCCTTTTCTAGCCCAAAACAATCGAACACAAATTAACGATATCAAACATGATTCTAAACTAGTAGAATACTATTTGGCTGCAATCGTTCAGATTTACACGATACTGCAGCATGGTGGGTTAAGTAGTTGAAGAGTCAAAGATCAGTTTCAATTCTTAAATCGCAATCATCATCATCACATTCGGCTTTTTCCCAGTGGACGTACAGTGCTAGCTAAGTGGCCAACGTAGCTAGCGTACACCATCACACCTCCTAACCTGCTTTTCACCACGAACTAGCTAGACAATTCTTGACATGGCGACCAACCTGTCACCGTCGGTCTCTCTTCTTCTAGTATGTCGTCTGGGTTCGGCTTGTTTTTTAGTATCCAAGCCGAGTGTGTGGCCGGCGGATTACAAAAACTGTCTAGCTTGCTAACGATAGCTAGTTAGGTAACTAGCGTGGTACAGTAGCTAGCATCCAACCATTTCCTCTCGACTTGCACGGGCCTCAAATCTATTCTGGGCCAACACGGTGCCCTTTCTTCTTTCCCGGGGTCTCCACCGTTGTTTGGACGTTAAGAGGGTCACGATTTGTGTTTCTGTCTTTTTCTTTGCCCACCCGTTATCTCGTGTGAGACAGTGCTGCTCTCGTTGAGTGCTGCTTGCGCCGCGGCCTGTCTCACAATCAAAGATGGCAGACCGCCAGTCCACGGGTGTCTGACGTCATCACGCACAGAAGACGGCGGCTGCAGAGCGACAGTTTTGGGAGTAGGATGAAGCCAGAGAAAGACGCGAATCGAGTGAATTTACTATGTACAAAATCTGTTAAGAGAGACGCTCTTTTGTATGGTGGTCTGAGTATCGAATTACGCGACGCTTATTTGAACGAATAGAAGTTTCGTAATGTTGAGCCTGTTACAAATGTACTGATAAGTGGATACACGTGGCATTCCGGCAACTTTGAGAAAAACGAATTATGCCAAGTTCAAAACCGCTGGGAACTCGTTGTAAATAAGAATTTGTTCTTAACTGACTTGCCTAGTTAAATAATAAAAAATACATAGAGCTCCGATTTTCTGACCTGAAGATCACCGACGTCATGATTTGACCTCCTAATTTCGGAGTTTCCACGCATATCTGCCCTCTCATTGGCTAGAATTGTCCTACCTGATCTCGTCTGACTTCAATCATTGAGGACATGCATTTATTTTGTTAGAGCGGTCACTCGGCTATCTTGTCAATATAATAGATCATTTTTGATGACGCCACAGGTGAGCAGATAGATTCAGGCCTTTTAACCACTGATGTCAGTTCAGTTTAGCATTTCCCCTCACAAAGAATTAAGGGTAAGGATGGTGTTGTGAGAAGAAACAGATTTTAGATCAGTGTTTAAGGGCAACTTCTAGCTGGATCAAATTGTTTGGAGTGCTTGTCTTGGAACCCTACTGTAGCTCAGCTATGCATCATTAGCCCCACAGCTGATAACACCCTATGTACAGTTAGGGTGGTTGTTTCTCTAAGACAGACAGCCAAAGATTGTTTGCAGTCTGGGGATGAGGCTTGTGGTTTACATTGTGCCCCAGTGGTATAACGTACTTCAGTAAAAATACTACTTAAGTTGTTTTTTGGGGGTATCTGTATTTGACTTTACTATGTATATTCTTGACTACTTTTACTTCACTACATTCCAAAAGAAAGTAATGTACTTTTTATTAAACAAAACAAGAACATTGTGCAGTCTGGTTTACTTAAGGAATTTGAAATTATTTATACTTTTACTTTTGATACTTAAGTATATTTAAAACCAAATACTTTTCCTCAAGTAGTATTTTACCAGGTGACTCACTTTTACTTGAGTCATTTTCTATGAAGGTATCTTTACTTTTACTCAAGTATGACAATTGGGTACTTTTTCCACCACTTTTGGGTCCTTGCTATCCGGCATCCTTGGGATGTCCCAATTCTGACGTGCATTGAAGTTGGCTTTTTAAATGGTTACGGTAGGGCTACGGTAGGGGAGAAGGTTACTGTTTAAGGTAGGGCCGTCCCAAGGATCCCCGAAAGCAATAACTGTTTACATAGTGGGCTGAGAGGCTAAGGCAAATGTCATTCATTTTTTATTTTTGAATCTATTCTACAATGTTTCAAATTCATAACTTGTTTTCATCCCATAGTATTACATTAAAATGTTATTAAGCCCAACAAAGTAAATGTTGCTGGGCTAAAAAACATACATTACAAAGATATTAAACCTAGAATCCTTAAATGAAACAATAGCAAAGTCAGCACCCTGCTTCAGTTTTGGAAAAAACCTGAGGGATGGGCCCAGAGAAATGTAACCGCTCTCAAATCATAGACCGAGGATGCATAGACTGAACATCCATGAAATCAAAATGAACGTTTTAAAAATGTTGAGGCTACACAGTGTTTGTTTAAATATGCATTGTTTACAAAATGAGTAAAATTTGCTTGTATTTTGGGTTTGGATTGGGTACGACATTTGAAGTAAGCGCGAGGCATTTCTAAATTTATTCTTGAATATAATGGGTACATTTAATTAGTCAAAAATAGGATGTAGCAACTAAGGATTCTAGCTTTAAAGTGTGACTGCCTTTAAAAAGCAACAAAACCCTTTGAAAACAGCCTATGTGACAACAAATTAGCAAGATACAGTTAATCTAGTGTCAAAATTGACTATATAGTGTAAAATAATTTGTCATAAAGTCATCTCATCTAAAACAGAGTTTGGACCATCTGTGCTTCACAACGGGTAAATAAAGTTTGGGTTTTGATTTGATGTCCATTTGCCAACTAACATGGGGTGAACAGCTGTGTGGATTGCTCACTCTCCAATAGCATTGACAGTGAGACAGACCTGCCCAGCAGCTCTAACTTTGCTTACATAAGACAACACATTGCAATTTTTTTTTACTTGAGAATTACTGCACCAAACACCTTTAATTAGATGTAAAATTGTGCAACATCCTCATCAAAAATGTCAAAATGAATTACAGATTTCTTTCGTTATTTATTCTGGGGATTTTGAGGAAGTGAAACAGGCTTCCGCATCTACAGTGTCTCATGGGGGACAAACATAATTAACCAAACACCCAATCGATCCAGAAATCAACATTTTATAATGAGCATCAGAAGAACACGTGCCAATCGGCGTGTTCAGTGGCTCTTTAAACATCCAGACACCATGCATCTCTGGGCCACACTTTAGTGGTTTATAGCAAAGATGTTCCTGGAGTAGGCACTTAGTGGTGACATTTATCATGGTCACCAGTACATCGTAAGGAGGGAGAAGGTAGAGGTTAGTGTGTGCATACATTTGACTAGATTAGTGAATTACAGACTTGTAACACTCAAAGCCAATCCAAACATGAAGGCAAAAATGTATTACACTACACTCTCCTAAAATCATTTTGCTATTTAGAAAATAAGATTATAGAACAAAATAAATTACATTATAATATATCTGATCAGTCTAAGGCACTGTGGCATCAAGTAAAATTGAATCTCAACAATTATGAGAACAGGCTGTGGATAATGCATAGTGCAAAATTAGTGTATTATTTCCAATTCTGTGCATCCATTCTGTGAATTATTGGTGATCCCTGATTAGTTGGTAGAGCTCTCATCTTTCACAAAGATGACCTGGCAGATGAATTAACAGACAGTAAGGTTAGTGATTGCTGCCTGCTATTGCATTTTTGTATTTCTGGTTAATAGCTCATCTGGATTATGAGTTTGTTTCAGGTCACTGTCCTGGTGTAACGGAGGTGACCTCCTTGGCTTTAGCTCAGTGGGCTAATGGGCATTAGTCAACCAAACCAGTCTTACAATACCTAGTACTCTGGGACTCTCAGTCCTTAAACATATTTGTTCTATACCACCACTAGTACAGCTGGTTGTGTACTTGTACTGGAATTGAATAAATAGGTGGAATGGCTGAGGGCTAGGCTTTAGCATAGTGGGCTAACATGACTGTGTTAGCCACCCAGCCTGGGTTTGATCCCTGGTGGGTTACCACAACACTGGCAGGTATGGTTTGATCTTGTCCTGCCAGGTGGTGGGGTCCAGGGTGATGAGGAGGGATGGGTGGTTGTGTATGTTCCAGTAGTACCCCAGAGCCAGGGCAGCAGCCCCCACGGTTAGGGTCAGGGGTAAGGAACTCTGCTTGGGCTCAGGGATGTCCGAGGGCCTGGTCTTCAGGGCTCCTGCCATCCGATCCCATGTAGTCAGGATGGCCTGGAGGGAGAGGTAGATGTTTCAGTTTCTCTAATGTCCCAAGTAATACTTAGGCCAGTATCGAAGAAAATTCATTTAAATAGGGAAAATTAATACACATGAATAGTTAGTTCTGAATTTCAAGCTCAGCTTTATTTTAGTGATTGTATCAATACCAGAAAACACAACATTATCAGCAGTATATTTTTGTATTAATACACTGTAGGCCCATCCCTACCTGTCGGGCCCCGTCCCACTGTCCCGGCCCTCTCAGACGGTACTGGTACGGGGTGCATGGCCCCAGCAGCACACACAGCCACACACCAGGATCTCGTAGCAACAGCCCTAGGAGGCTGGGACGCGCTCCCACCTGGTAAGCTATCTGGTCCATGTAGTCAATGTAATCCACCTGGATGGTGTGTCTCTGGGAGGTCACATACCTGAGACAGGAGAGTTAGGCCCTGCCCAAAAACAACCCATAGGCCCCCCTCTGTGTTTTGTAGATCTGAAGGAGCAGGCTTTCTAATCAAATCAAATTTTAGATAGACAGCGAGTAGCAGAAGTGTAAAAACAATGTAAATGGTCAGGGTGGCCCTTTGATTCACTTTAACTGTCTTATGGTTTGGGGATATAAGCTGTTAAGGAGCTTTTTGGTCCTAGACTTGGTGCTCCGGTACTGCTTGCCATAGAGTAGCAGACAGAACAAGTGGGTCTAGGGTTTCCGGCATGATGGTGTTGATGTGAGTCATGACCAGCCTTTGAAAGCACTTCATGGCTACCGATGTGAGTGCTACGGGGCGGTAATCATTTAGGCAGGTTACCTTCGCTTTCTTGGGCATAGGGACTATGGTGGTCTGTTTGAACAGACTCAGTCAGGGAGAGGTTGAAAATGTCAGTGAAGACACTTGCCAGTTGGCCGGTGCATGCTTTGAGTACACGTCCTGGTAATCCCTCTGGTTGCAAGATTGAATCCCCGAACTGACAAGGTAATGTAAAAATATGTTATTCTGCTCCTGAACAAGGCAGTTAACCCACTGTTCCTAGGCCGTCATTGAAAATAAGAATTTGTTCTTAACTGACTTGCCTAGTTAACTAAAGGCAAAATAAATTTTAAATATAGAGTGATCACACAATCGTCCGGAACAGCTGGTGCTCTCATGTATGCTTCAGTGTTGCTTGCCTCGGAGCCTAAAAGGCATTTAGCTTGTCTGGTAGGCTCGCTTCACAGGGCAGCTCGCGGCTGGGTTTCCCTTTGTTTTTCCGTAAGATATTTCAAACCCTGCCACAGCCGACGAGCGTTAGAGCCGGTGTAATAGGATTCAATCTTTGTCTTGTATTGACACTGCCTGTTTGTTGGAGGGTATAGCGGGATGAATCCCTGAATATATTCCAGTCTGTGCTAGCAAAACAGTCCTGTAGCGTAGCATCTGACCACTTCCGTATTGAGCTCGTCACTGGTACTTCCTGCTTTAGTTTTTGCTTGTAAGCAGGAGGATAGAATTATGGTCAGATTTGCCAAATGGAGGGCGAAGGAGAGCATTGTATGCATCTCTGTGTGTGGAGTAAAGGTGGTCTAAAGTTGTTTTTTTTCCCCCTCTGGTTGCACATGTGACATGCCGGTAGAAATGAGGTAAAATGGTTTTACGTTTGTCTGCATTAAAGTCCGCTGCCACTAGGAGTGCCGCTTGTGGATGACCATTTTCTTGTTTTCTTATGGCCTTATACAGCTCGCTGAGTCCTGTCTTAGTGCCAGCATCGGTCTGTGGTGGTAAACAGACGGCTATGAATAATATAGATGAGAACTCTTGGTAGATATTGTGGTCCACAGCTTATCATGAGGTATTCTACCTCAGGCGAGCAATACATCAAGACTTCTTTAATATTAGACATCGAGCACCAGCAGTTATTGACAAATAGACACACACCCACACAGACATAACTGCTCTGTCCTGCCGATGCACGGAGAAGCCAGCCAGCACTATATTATCCGTGTTGTCGTTCAGACACTTCTCAGTGAAACATAAGATATTACAGTTATTAATGTCCCATTGGTAGAATAGTCTTAATCGTAGATCGTTCGGTTTGTTTTTCAATGATTGCACGTTGGTCAATAATACAGGGAGTAGTAGTGGTTTACCTACTCGTCAGCAAATTCTTACTATGCACCCCGCCATCCTCCTCCTTTTTTCTCTGTCTTTTCCTCACGCTGATGACTGGGATTTGTGCCTTGTCTTGACAAAGCAGTATATCCTTTGCGTCAGACTCGTTAAAGAAAAAATCTTTGTCCAGTTCGAGGTGAGTAATTGCTGTTCTGATGTCCAGAAGCTCTTTTCGGTCATAAGATACGGTAGCAGCAACATTATGTACAAAATAAGTTAAACAATGCGAAAAAACAAACAAAATAGCACAGTTGGGGCCTCCCAAGTGGCACAGTGGTCTAAGGCACTGCATCGCAGTGCTATCCGTGCCACTAGAGATTCTGGGTTCGAGTCCAGGCTCTGTCGCAGCCGGCGGCGCACAATTGGCCCAGTGTCGTCCGGGTTAAGGGAGGGTTTGGCCGGCAGGGATATCCTTGTCTCATCGCGCACTAGCGACTCCTGTGGAGAGCCAGGCACAGTGCGCGCTGACACGGTCGCCAGGTGTACGGTGTTTCCCCCGACACATTGGTGCGGCTGGCTTCCGGGTTGGATGGGCAATTGAGTCAAGAAGCAGTGCGGTTTCTAATTGGATTTAGGGATTGGTTGGGTTGTGTTTCGGAGGACGTGTGGCTCTCGACCTTTGCCTCTCCCGAGTCATTACGGGAGTTGCAGCGAGGAGACAAGACTGTAACTACTACCAATTGGATACCATGAAATTGGGGAGAAAAAAGGGATGAAATAGCACAGTTGGTTAGGAGCCAGTAAAACGGCAACCATCCCCTCTGGTGCCATTATTAAATAGGTGCAAGCAATATGGTGGTAACTTCCATAAATCCAATTAGAAAGGTAGGTGGAGCCATCATTATATTGCTTAAACTTATCCTGTCCCCTCAAATCTACTAAATCAATCTCAGTACCTCTTGGCAATTGTCTCCTCCTTGTGTTTAATGTCCTTCAACATGCAGTCCATTGAGGGAAGCTTATTCAGCCCTGTGGGTGAAACAGATAATCCAACTGATATACAGCATGGCTCTGGACAAAATAAGTGCACCAAAGGGACTATTGGGTAATTTTGATTGTTTTTTAAAGAACTATAAGTGCCTTCTGAAAAGAGGTATGCTTGTGGGAACAAGACAAAGAGAGAAAGCGGGAAGTTAAACAAGTGGGCCAATGTCTGGTCAAATAACAGTGACGTACCTTTGAAGACCCTGGTGGCCCATCGGGCCTGCATTTCAGAGATGGGCATGATGGCTCCAAGCGGCTGCACCAGCCCTATAACGACCAGTGTGGGACGCTCTAACCCCGGAGGGAACATGTACTTATACAGATTGGCCTTGTTCCCGGAAACTGGCAGCATATTGGACGGTAGGAAGGGGAAGGAGAAGTTGTAGCCAGTGGCAAACACCTGGAAATGAGGTAATGGACAGGTGAAAGGTGGAAACTGTGCGTGCGTTTGGGTGTGCGTATATATGACTGTCTGGTTACGCACCACCAAGTCTATGTTGTCCTCCACGGTTCCATCGTCAAACTCAATGCTGGACCCCTGGAGCCTGCGGATGTTGGGTTTGACCTGCACTGTGCCAGACAGGATCCGGTTGGGCAGCTCATCATTCACTGTAGGGTGCTGGCTGAACAGCCTGGGACATACACAACAGGTTTCAAATATATTCCGTTCTCTTTCTTTCTTCTTTCTTTGTGTGTGTGTTCTTACCTGTGTTTGGGCTGTAGAGAGTAGAGGCTGTGGTTGAATCTCTGGTTGATTTTGTTCTCTCCCAGTCTGCAGACCAGGCCAAAGGGCAGTACAGACTGGGCCATCTTTAACACCCTTCTAAATAGAACCAACGCAATGTTAGATTACACTGAGTATACAAAACGTGAAGAACACCTGCTCTTTCGATGACGTAGACTGACCAGGTGAGTAAAGGGAAACGCTATGATCCCTTATAGATGTCATGTTAAATCCACTTCAATCAGTGTAGGTGAAAGGGAGGAGACTGGTTAAAGAAGGACTTTTAAGCCTTGAGACAATTGAGATATGGATTGTGAATGTGTGCCATTCAGAGGGTGAATGGGTAAGACAAAAAATGTAAGTGCCTTTGAATGGGGTATGGTAGTAGGTGCCAGACGCACTGGTTTGTGTCAAGAACTGCGAAACTACTGTGTTTTTCACGCTCAACAGTTTCCCCTGTGTATCAAGAATAGTCCACCACACAAAGGACATCCAGCCAACTTGACAACTGTGGGAAGTGTTGGAGTCAACATGGGCCAGCATCCCTGTGGAACGCTTTCGACACCTTGTAGAGTCCATGCCCCAACAAATTGAGGCTGTTCTGAGGGCAAGGGGGGTGCAACTAAAATATTAGGAAGGTGTTCCTAATGTTTGGTATACTCAGTGTACGTTACTGATGGAACGCAACCTCCTTCAAGTGGAATCCATTGATCAGGCATGTTTCTGAAACAGGTGACATCTACGACCAAGCACTTCCTTTCATCTGTCCAATCATTTCTTATCAGTAATGATGGAGGAAGACCGTTTGCATTTGTAATGTTTTTAAAGTGTAAGGTGCAAAAAGGTGATTTCCAGACAATCTACCTGTTCAATTGAAAGTCCATGGGCACCCCTTGTTGACCCACACGGTTGAGGATCCATGCCCCACGCCTGGTACTGAGGAATACCTGGAGAGAGAGGTGGGGGGGAAGAGCATGGGAGAGATTAGGGAAGAGGACAAGGCGAAGACAGGCAGAGAGGTCTGAGGATGTTTTGACATAATAAAATGGTACTTGGATAGACGGACTTGCCTTGTTTTACTGTTTCAGACTTCTGCCCAAGTTTGCAATCTTATCTCAGTACCTCTGAGCATATGACAATATTGGCCCCACTTCACTACACACAGCAAATTGGGCTACATTTTGTGAGTGTGTTCAAATGGTTTTGATAATTTCTAGGAAGACGTTTGATATGAATATGAACTAGTTGTTACAAAATGCCCTGTTTGTTTTTGCTTGGTCGTTGTACCTGTTAGGATTCTAACTCCCCGCTGTTCTACTGTACCTGTTTGGTGACCCTGCTGAGTTCCACAGCAATATCTCCTCCAGAGTTGCCGATGCCGATCACCACCACCCTCTTCCCCCGCCACTCTTCTGCCGTCTTATAGTCCCGACTGTGGAAGTACTGGCCCTTGAATTTGTCGATACCTGGAAAACAGGTTTGTGTCACTGACTGACTACCCCGCACAGTACTACTAGGGGTAGTAAGAGCACAGTAAGAGATATAAGACGGTGGCTGAAATGAGACAAGTCAGTCAAATTTCTGCCCTGGTTGAGCTGCGCCGGTCAACTGTAAGTGCTGTTATTGTGAAGAATAAACGTCTAGGAGCAACAACGGCTCAGCTGAAGTGTTAGGCCATACAAGCTCACAGAATGGAACAGCCAAGTGCTGAAGCGCGTAAAAATCGTCTGATCTTAGTTGCAAAACTCACTAGCGAGTTCGAAGCTGCCTCTGGAAGCAGTGCCAGCATAAGAACTGTTCGTCGGGAACTTCATGAAATTATTTTCTATGGCCAAGCAGCTGCACACAAGCGTAAGATCACGATACGCAATGTCAAGCGTCTGCTGGAGTTGTGTAAAGCTCGCCGCCATCGGACTCTGGAGCAGTGGAAACGCGTTCTCTGGAGTGATGAATAACACTTCACCATCTGGCAGTCCAACGGACGAATACGGGTTTGGCAGATGCCAAGAGAACGCTGCCTGCCCCAATGCATCGTGCCAACTGTAAAGTTTGGTGGAGGAGGAATAATGGTCTGGGGCTGTTTTTCATGGTCCAGGTTAGGTCCCTTAGTTCTAGTGAAGGGACATCTTAATGCTTCAGTATACAATGACGTTCTAGACAATTCTGTGCTTACAACTTTGTGGCAACAGTTTGGGGAAGGCCCTTTCCTGTTTCCGCATGACAATGCCCTGTGCAAAAAGCAAAGTCCATACAGAAATGGTTTGTCAAGATCGGTGTGGAAGAACTTGACTGGCCTGCACAGAGCCCTGACCTCAACCCCATCAAACATCTTTGAGATGAATTGGAACGCCGACTCCGAGCCAGGCCTAATCGCCCAACATCAGTGCCCGACCTACCTCACTAATGCTGTTGTGGCTGAATAGAAGCATATCCCTGCAGCAATGTTCCAACATCTAGTGGAAAGTCTTCCCTGAAGAGTGGAGGCTGGAATAGCAGCAAAGGGGGGGCCAACTCTATATTAATGGCCATGATTTTGGAATGAGATGTTCATAAATACTTTTGGTCATGTATTGTATCTACAGGACACAGTTCAAGGTCACTCTGTATTGTACCAACGTCTAAAATAAAACCCTATTCCTTAGGGGTGCTGCATCTAAAATAAAACCCTATTCCTTAGGGGTGCTGCGTCTAAAATAAAACCCTATTCCTTAGGGGTGCTGCGTCTAAAATAAAACCCTATTCCTTAGGGGTGCTGCGTCTAAAATAAAACCCTATTCCTTAGGGGTGCTGCGTCTAAAATAAAACCCTATTCCTTAGGGGTGCTGCGTCTAAAATAAAACCCTATTCCTTAGGGGTGCTGCGTCTAAAATAAAACCCTATTCCTTAGGGGTGCTGCGTCTAAAATAAAACCCTATTCCTTAGGGGTGCTGCATCTAAAATGACATACCTTTGGGTGGGTGTCATTTGAGATTGGCCCAGTATCTGAGGTCACTGTGTTGTAGGCTACCTGGGAAATCGTGTAGAGGCAGGTTGGGGTGACAGTGGTGTCCTATGCAGATCATCACAGCATCAAAGATATGTTTCTCCTTCTCTCCCTTCTTGTTCTCTGTCTCCACATCCCACTGGCCCGAACGAGAGAAGTCGGGTCTTGGCTTCACCTGGAGGACTCTGATCTATCTCACACACACACACACGTATCAGTGTTGTGTAACATATGCAATGTTCTAAATGCCTCACCTCCCTGAGTACAACCTTGAAACTGTATAAATGATTACTGTGACCAGGAACTGAGCTCCTACCTGGAAGCGTATGTGCTTGGTGAGTTGGAAGTGTTCGGCGTACATGCGGAAGTAGTCCATGATGAGGGAGTTGTGCATGTAGTTGGGGAAGTGGGCTGGGATGGGAAAGTCAGAGAAACACATCATCTCCTTGGAGGTGTTGATGATGACAGAGTGGTAGATACTGGCCCTGTCAGCCTCCGGGTTCTCCTAAGGATGGAGAGAAGAATAGGTGTAAAAGGTCAGAAAATGATTTTCCCACACTTTTTATGAGCGATTCAGACAAGGAGATGAAACCACTTTAGCCTATGGAGATGGAGAGAAGATGAGGCCACTGTATCTAGAGCAGTGTTCATTTTGGCAGCTATTTTAGATATTGTTTTAGTGTTAGCCTTTATGACTAAAATACCTTTTAATAGTAGCAGGGAAGACTTATTTTGCTACGGAGTCCAGCAACCAAAAACACGAGTCATTGCTAAAATATAACTTAAGTCAAAAGCACATCAAGTTCAGGGACAAGTGCATCGGGGCAGGGGAGAGCGCAACATCACTAACTGAGTTAGAGATTGAATTTAACACTGCTTACTGCATTGCCAAAGAGGAGATGGCCTTTACCAAATTCAGACCCATGTTACTCTCCCAGAAAATAATGGATTACAAATCTTCCCGACATATGGAAACGAGGTGTCCTGCTCAAATATTATTGGCACCATCGAGAACACTATCCGGGAAGAGGGTTAGTATTACCCGGGATCCTTGGGATGTATCTACCCTAAGCCTTAACCCTAAAAGCAAGTTGATTTAATAGCTAGATTCTCGATCAAAGAAATTGATTTGTTATTGTGAGAGGCGACTAAACATTTATTTCATTATCCAAGTATCAGCTCATAGTCAGCATGTTGCTTTGTAACAACATAAATATTATTAGCTACATAGTTTTGTATTATTATTATTCTGTTAGCTGAACGCAGTTATGGATAACAGTTCAGTTTGCAGTTGCACTTTTAAATACAATAAAGATTTTTAATCATCTATATACATTTCTTTGCTGTTGCACTTTTGAATCAATGTCAATGTTTGTCAATGTTTGTTTTTGTATATTACTTTGTCCAAAACTAGTCACCTATGCAAATATATTTGCAGATGTACTTTTGAATAAAATGATTTAAAGTGTTTTTATATTGTAATGTCTTTCCCACTCTAGTGATGTGTTCTACAACATCAAGGTAACAACTGATAACAATTAGGAATGATAGGACAGTCATTTGCAGTACATTTTGTCTGGTGCTCCTTTCTTTTTGAAGTTAGTAGCAGCAATGCTACCAATTAAAAATGTTAATTGAGAGCACTGACTATAATCCTAATATTCAGCAAATAGCATGAAAAAACAACTGCACTCGCATTTGCGGACCGTGATAGCGGCAACAGACGAATAACAGCGCATATGGGAAAATAGAGCTTCTGATGTGATTAAAGCTAAGATAGCCTACATGAAAGTAAGAGAGAGTAAACATTATTGTTTCTAGTTTAGGTTAGTTACAATTTAAGTGTCTTGTCCTCACTGCGCATCAGTTCAAAAGATTGCCGAGTGACTGAAGTGACCGCCCAGGAGCTGTGTGTGAGTCAGGGCAGATCAACTTACAGACCACACAACTGAAAGACATTCATTCTGCCAATGAGAGGATTACATTAAATATTCTACAAAGGCTGGACAAAACAGATGTCATATTGAATGTCCATTAGTCACACTTAATTCTCATCGTCACAATTTTTTTCCGTTAACTAAAATGAAAACTAATGTGTTATACAGCCATCGTTTTATTCATGGCATCCAGTCTCATTGTCATCATTAGTTTTCGTCAGGGAAAATAGGATTACAAATATTTTTCGTCAGTCAATGTTGACGAAATTAACACTGAGATGCAGCAGTCAGTCTTACCTTGAACCTCCACAGCCCCCCAATGTCATCACTGCTCTCGAAGCAGGTGGGCTCCAGACCCTCGTCCAGACAGCTCTTGATGCTGGTCAGACCTGAACTTCCCCCTCCAATCACACACACGCGCCGTGACATACCGTCTGTCTGCAGAGGCAGGGAAAGACACAGTATAACGCAAAACATTAGGGTTAGTAGCCTACAAAAAAATACATGCTGTCCGTCTCCACAGGAAGGACAGAAGTAGAGAGGAGATAAATGGAAGTAGATACTATATACAGACAAGATCTAAATCTATCCAAACTCTCCAATCAGTGGGGTGGGTGTGGCCGCTGGAGAGCTGCTTGTTTACCCGTCATGCAGCCCAGGCTACTGTAGCCATTGCTGAGGATCTCAACTCCGTCCATATCAAAAGAGGCTGCTGGCAGGAGCTATAGGAGGACGGGCTCATTGTAATGGCTAGAATGGAATCAATGGAACGGTATCAAACATATGGAAACCACATTTTGACATTCCAGCCATTAAAATGAGCCCATCCGCCTATAGCTCATTCCACCAGCCTCCTCTGGTCCATATATACATCTATACTGAGTTGAGCTGCGATTTGTGTAGGCGGAGTCTACCACCAACTACATGGAGTCGCTATCAGTCGACACTGGGCAATTCCACGGAATCAGAATGATGCTGAGACTTTTCACTTCAACAAACAAAACCAATGATTTAAAAGTTAAACAAACCATACAACTCTATGCACAAGGACTACTTGTAACTATGTACACATTTACTTGAAGAACAGTGCAGATGCCAAGCTTGGTAACAAAATTACAGTTTGCTGTCATTCTTTTACCAAATGTTGTATCTGCACTGTTCTTAAAGTAAAATGTTCTGTGAAAATTGATCAAAGTAGTCCTTGTGCATAAAGTTGTATGGTTTCCAACTGGGCACACACTGCTTGAATCAATATTGTTTCCACGTCATTTCATACATAAGTATTCAGACCTTTTACTCAGTACTTTGTAGAAGCACGGTCAGGTTGGATGGGGAGCGTCGCTGCACAGCTAGTTTCAGGTCTGTCTCCCAGTCCCTGACACAAAAAAAAAATCCCCAAAAGTATGATGTTGCCACTAACTTGCTTCACTGTAGGGATGGTATTGGCCAGGTGATGAAAGGTGCCTTGTTTCCTCCTGATGTGACGCTTGGCATTCAGGCCAAAGAGTTCAATCTTGGTTTCATCAGACCAGAGAATCTTGTTTCTCATGGTCTGAAAGTCCTTTAGGTGTCTTTTGGCAAACTCCAAGCAGGCTGTCATGTGTCTTTTACTGAGGACTGGCTTCCATCTGGCCACGCTACCATAAAGGCCTGATTGGTGGAGTGCTGCAGAGGTTCTCCCATCTCCATAGAGGAACTCTGGAGCTCTGTCAGAGTGACCATCATGTTCTTGGTCACCTCCCTGACCAAGGCCCTTCTCCCCCGATTTCTCAGTTTGGCCGGGTGGCCAGCCCTAGGAAGAGTCTTGGTGGTTCAAAACTTCTTCCATTTAAGAATGATGGGGGCCACTGTGTTCTTGGGGACCTTCAATGCTGCAGAAATCTTTTGGTATCCTTCCCCAGATCTGTGCCTTGACAGAATCCTGTCTCTGAGCTCTACGGACAATTCCTTCGACTTCATGGCTTGGTTTTTGCTCTGACATGTATTGTCAACTGTGGGACCTTTTATATAGACAGATGTGTGCCCTTTCAAATCATGTCCAATCAATTGAAATTACTACAGGTGGCCTCCAATCAATTTGTAGAAACATCTCATCAAGGATGATCAGTTTCATAGCAAAGGGTCTGAATACTTATATAAATAAGGTATGTTTTTTTTATTTTTAATACATTTGCTAAAAATTCTAAAAACCTGTTTTCGCTTTGTCATTATGGGGTATTATGTGCAGATTGAGGGGAAAAAATTATTTAATCCAGTTAAAAATAAGTCTGTTACAAAATGTGGGAAAAGGGAGGGGTCTGAATTCTTTCTAAATGCACGGTACATTTCAAAGTGTTTTTTGATTAACATACATTCTCAAGCCTCATTACCTTTAAGCACTTGGTTACGTTCTGCCAAAAGTCATGCATTTCAATGGTGACGTCCACAACGGAGTGAAAACGCAACTCCCCCTTGTGGTTCAAGGCTCCGTTGCGAGACGGACACCGCATACCTTGACATTTTTCAAACTTTGCCTTGTCTTCAGTCCAGCCAGAGTCCATCGAAGAACAGGAAGTTACCAAAACAGAGAAGATGAAAACGTGTTTTTCGGTGATGGCTTTATGGGATAGCTAACCATTTGTAAACAATTCCTATATGCGAGTACTATTTTAATAGTAATGTTAAATAATACACATTGGCTGTTAAGCCAATTATATTATGAGACTGTTGCCCGTGTAATTTTATTGTGATGGTAATGATGTCTGTTTTTAATAATAACTGTTAGGATGAGGTCGCTAGCTACAATGGTATCTTCAACCTAGCCTAGATTTAGCTTGCTAACTATAGTTAATCTGCAGTGCGTTTGTTCATTGTTTAGCCCACCAAGCAAGGAGCTTTTGTGTAGAGATCAATAAGAGGATGTCGAACTTGGTCAACAAAACAATGAATGGCTTATTTGCTACGTGAGGTTTATTTGATCGAATAGAAGATTCATAATGCTTAGGTTGTTACAAGTGTACTGATATAAGTAGGCCATGTGACATCCTGGAAACTGAGAAAAAACACTTTATAGTTGTCTCAAGATGGCTATGCATGTCCATGGTATGAGGCTTGTAGCATAGAATCTCTCTTCATTGAATACAGACGGTTGATGTCAACATAATGAGACTTATTCTCCAATCCAAAGAAAGGATAGGGGGAGCTAGACAGCCCGCCCTGCCGCTTTGTGGACGACGACGACTCCCTTTTATTAATGTCGGAGAGACAAGTATCTTGTCAGTATATCCATAATCTTTGCTTGCAATAAAGTTAGAGAAACAACTTGAGGAAAAAGTAACTAAACAATATATTTATCCTTGTTATGTTTGTTCCTTATATAATGACAAACTGGGGCGTAGGTTTAACTACTTTTAATGAACATATACTTCAGCTAGAAAACTCCATGTTTAGCCAAGCAAGGCGTTCTATAACCCATCTGTTTAGTCTGTTGGGTAAATGTAGTCTAAATGTTAACACATAACAACATATCTTCTTTCCTTTAAAAGAAAACTACTTTTCTATGTAACTACACATGTCACATCAAATTTGTTTACTCAACCTGCATAACATGCAATTTTCAATAACACCTTTCTTTCCCCAAATGGTTTTTCTTGAAAAATATAATATTTTTTAAATATAGTCTGTCCAACAATACTGTATTGTGGCTCTATTTCTTTTCAAGTTAACAAAACATTCAGTCCAGGTGCCCCTTTTTTGTATTTTTTTAGCAGTTCTCAATAAGCCTTTCAGGGGCTCTGACAGTCCTTTTTGGTCGTTCTGCTGAAGTGCTTCCTGAAACAGTTTGACAGCGTTCATTGTCAGTCAGGGTGTTCTGACTGAATTGTCCATTTCCAAAGGCATTTGACGCTTCAGCAGTATCCTCTTGATAATCCTCAGTCCCTTGACTGAATGGCTGAAGCCTTAGATCCACTCCTTAAATCCACGCCTTCGATCCTTAGATCCACTTCGTCTCAGTTGTGATCCATGCTCCGTTTGGATCTCATAGGATCGCGGTGAAACTTCTCTCTGCACACACCCTTGCTGCATCCAGGTTCCTGTAGTGACGTCTCGGAGTCGTACATGATCTCCAGGTTTCAGTTCAGGTAAGTGTCTTGCACTTTTGTGTTGCTGTTTGTTTGTCTTTCTGTTTTTTCTTTGCGAGTTTGACTTTGTGAGCACCTCTGGGTGTTAGCAAGTCCTCATGGATGGGTAGGTTGGTTCTGACACGACGTCCCATCAACATTTGTGCAGGTGAAAGTCCGTTCTGCAGCGGTGCGCTGCAGTAGATCAGATTTTTTTTTTGGGAAATCCTCCTTTCCATCGTGTGCCTTTTTCATCAGACCTTTGAAAATTTTGTAGTAGGGTCTGTTGGGTACTGGATGAGGCATTAGCGGCTCTGCTTGCTGCTTTGGCCTGTAGGTCAAACACAGTTCACATGAAGCAGTGGTCTGGCTGATTTCCTGGTTCATTCTTGGCCAGTACATTACTTCTTGTGCTCGTTGTTTGCATTTTTTCTCACCCAAGTGGCCCTCGTGTATTTTCTGTCGCATTTCTTTGCGTAGTGTCATGGGAATGACAATCTTGTTGCCTTTGAACACTGTCATCCACAACGGTGAGCTCTGCTCTGCACATCCAGTAATCCGGTATTCCCCTTGGACAGTTGTTTTTCTGTGCGGGCCATCCTATCAGTGTTGTTTCTTTCTACTCTGTCATTGTTTGTTTGGTCAGCTGCGGTCTCTCTTTTGATCTGCTCCATTCTCTCAGAAGACAGGGGAAGTGATGCTACAATCATGTCGACGTAGGCCTGAATCTCAGTATTTTTCTGTGTGTCGAAGCTCTCCTTGTCGACTGCTCGAGAAAGAGTGTCAGCCGCGAACAAACTTTCCCGGGGAATAGATCATCTTCACATCATACTTTTGCAGTCTGATCAACATTCTCCTGATTCTCATTTGACAGTCATTCAGTGGCTTAGACATGATTGACACCAATGGTTTGTGGTCGGTTTCTACTTCGAAGTCTCGTCCGTAGACGTATTGGTGAAACCTTTCGCAAGCGTATGTGCTTGCCAGTAGTTCTTTCTCTATTTGTGCATACCTCGTCTCTGCGCCTGTCAAGGCTCTGGACGCATATGCGACAGGTTGCCATGTGTTGCCATGTGTCGTCATGCTGTTGCAGAAGAACTGCTCCCAGGCCAAACTGTGACGCGTCGGCAGAAATCCTTGTGCTTTTCTCTGGATCATAGAACCTGAGCACTGGCTCTTCTGTGATTTTTCTGTGGTTTTTGAAACAGTTTTCCTGTTCATGGGACCATTCCCATTCCCTTTTCTGTTCCAGAAGACATCTGAGTGGAGCGGACTGAGCTGACAGTTGAGGTATGAACTTTGCAAGGTAGGTGATCATGCCCATGAAGCGTCTCACATTGTCCTTGTTCTTCGGGCACTCCATGTTGTTGATGGCTGATGTTTTCCTCGGGTCTGGTTTGACTCCGTCCTCTGAAAGTACGTCTCCCACGAAGGTAAGTGTTTTTACACCAAACTCGCATTTGTCCTTGTTTAGTTTTAGGTTGACTTTCCGTGTCAGGTCCAGCACTTGTCTCACTCTCGCGTCGTGTTCTTCTTTTGTGGACCCCCAGACGATGATGTCATCCATCATAGTCTCCATTCCTGGAATGTGCTCGAAGATCATGTGGATTGTCTTGTGGTAGACCTCTGGCACTGAGAGAATCTCATATGGTAGACAAAGGAATCTGTACCTGCCCTGTGTTGAATGTGCATAGCCTTGAGCTTGCATCATCTAGCTTCATTTGCCAGAATCCTGATGAGGCATCAAGCTTACTGAACCACTTTGCTCCAGCAAACTGCGACATTATCCCTTCTCTGGTTGGCAACTTAAAATGCTCTCTCTTGATTGCTTTGTTGAGATCTCTCGGGTCTAGACATATCCTGAGATCGCCGTTCTTTTTCACCACAATAAACAGTGAGCTTACCCAGTTCATCCATTTTTGTGATGACGTCCATCTTTTCCATGCGTCAGAATTACTCTGAGCTTTTTCTTCAGTGCAAATGGAACTTTGCTGCATGCATGCATGCACGCACAACTGGAGTAATTTTGTCACCAGTACATATTTTGTGTTCTCCTGGTAAACATCCAAGACCCTCAAACACATCCTCATACTCAGCCAGTATTGATTCTTGGTAATTTTCAGTCTGTGATGTCACTACATACACTCTTTTCAAGAAATTGAGATTTTCACATGCATTGATTCCTAGAATAGGTTGTACACTCTTTTCCACAATCAGCAGCTGTGCTCTGAACTGTTTTCCTTTGTGCTGTAAAGTTACTATGCAGCTATCTTTGACTGGTACGTTCTCCCCAGTATAACCAGTAACCTTCATTTTCACTGGGTGTATTTTGTTCTTCACCTTCAGTGTTTTGTAGTCATCCAGCGATAACAGGTTTAACTGTGCTCCAGTATCAAGCTTGAATGGTATTATAGTTTCATTCACCTTCAATGGCACAATCCATTCAGCATTTACTGCATTGCATATTTCCACAGAATCAACAAAGAATTATTCCATCTCCTTGACTGTGTGAACCTTTATTCGTTGTAGCCTCAGCTTTGCAGCATTTTGAGAAAATATTATTTTTCCCACAGTTATGTGAGGTTCTGTGTTATGCACTATAGCCTGTTACCATATCATATGTGATTGAATATTATCTGCTGTTGGCTTGTGTGGGTGTATGTGTTATGCAACATAGCTGACTTGAGACATTGTTTAGTTTCAGGGCCATGGGCCTTTCACGTGATTGAAAAATACAGAATAACATAAAAACAGGGACTGTGCAATGAGTTGCGGGGGACACATACAGAACGTAGACACACAGAACGTAGTGTAGAGAACAAATGGTATTTTGTTAGATAACAGGAGCCAGGTGTGTGATAACTGTATCGAGAGTATGAGCACACAGATATTCTACATAACAACGCCTGTCCGCTGAAGCACCTAGGGGGCTGGGACCAGTTCGTGCGCCAACAATCAACGATAGGCTGGGTGAGTTTAAACCATGCCCAGTCTCTACTCTGTGACAGGCCGGCTCGGAAGCAGGAACTACTTCTGTCAGAGTATATTATAATAACTTTGTCAGGAACAAGTCAGTTCTCTGTTCTACCCTGCGTGGTGTTACAGCGAACCCATATATACGAAAATTGCATTTACCACTTATTGCTTAGCTAATAAAAAGTACATAGTATACAATCTGTGACTGTGTCATATTTATCCTGATACCAGATTCGATTGACGCAACCCTTAACTTCTTGACGCTACCCATCCGTTGCGGGATCATTTTCGTCAGCAACCGCTGAATAGCATAGCGCAACAGTCAAATAATATTACTAAAAAATATTAATATTCATGAAATCACAAGTGCAATATTGCAAAACACAGCTTAGCCTTTTGTTAATCCACATGTCGTCTCAGATTTTGAAATTATGCTTTACAGCAAAAGCAATCCAAGCGTTTGTGTAAGTTTATCGATAGCATAGCATTATGTACACTTAGCATCAGGAAGCTTGGTCACAAATCAGAAAAGCAATCAAATGAACTGTTTACCTTTGATCTTTGGATGTTTTCACTCACGAGACTCCCAGTTACACAACAAATGTTCCTTTTGTTCCGTAAAAATGATTTTTATATCCAAAATACCTCCGTTTGTTTGTCGCGTTATGTTCAGAAATCCACAGGAAAGAGCGGTCAACGCAGACGGAAATTCCAAATAGTCTTCATAATGTCCACGGAAACATGTCAAACGTTTTTTATAATCATTCCTCAGGTAGTTTAAATATATATATTTGATAATATATCAACCGAGTGTGTAGGTTTTTCAATAACAGCTCTGTAGAGCAAAAACTCACTCTGAGCCCCCACCTATCCACTTACGCAATGTGATCTTTCACACAAATTTTTCAAAATAAAAGCCTGAAACTATGTCTAAAGACTGACACCTTAGGGAAGCCAGAGAAAAAGGAATCTGGTTGATATCCCTTTAAATGGAGGATAGGCATGCATAGGAAGAGAAGGGTTTCAAAATAAGAGGCACTTCCTGATTGGATTTTCCTCAGGGTTTCGCCTGCAATATCAGTCCTGTTATACTCACAGACAATATTTTGCATCTGGTCCTGAGAAATAGGCTGTTTACTTTGGGAACGTTTATTTTTCCAAACATAAAAAACTGCCCCCTAGCTTCAAGAGGTTAATAGTTGTTACATGATTTGCCATATGCAGGGCATTTTTTTGGCTTGTGTGTAAATCCACATTTTCCACATGTAGTGTTTCGATTTCTCTCTTTTGCTTGTTTTTGTTTTGTAAGGCGTTGTGTATTGCTCCTCTCTTTTTATTGCATGTACAGACGTCTCATCCCTCTACAGCTCTTTAGCTTGTGCTCTGGTGGTTTCAGCTGCTCGACACATTCACTGCTTTATCAAAAGTTATATCTTGCTCACGCAGCAATCTCTCCTTGAGTCCATTATCAAGTATGCCACAGACTATCCTGTCTTTCACTAGTGAGTCTTCACATGTTTTGCTCAGTGTGTTCAGCTCAGCCAAATACTGGTCAAAACTGACTCCGTTTCTGATCATGAGAGGAAAAACTTCTCTCAAACGTGACGTTCTGGCTTGGTACAAAGTACTCCTCAAATTTAGCCATTAGCACAGTTAATGTCAAGTTTGCCTCGTCTTGCTGAAAGCTATTGTAAATGTCCAATGCATCCTCTCCAATAACATGCAGAAAAATGGACGCTTTCAATTTGTCATCATCTACCCTGCACCACTGGCTGCTAGGTAGATATTGGATCTCTGCTTGAAACGTTTCCAATTGTCAGCTAAATTGCCTGTTAACTGCATAGGGGTAGGGGTAGGAGGACTAAGCCTATCCATGACAGAGAATAGGAACAGTGTCAATTTCTCTTACTTCAGTATGTTGCTCATCAACATGCTCGTCAAGATTCCAATGCAACCTCGCTCTCGCTGCTGCGGCTCATTGTCCTCACTCTTGCACACTAGCATCTTCGACTACTCACGTCACTTGACTTGTGGTAGAATGTTTCATTTTCGTCGCGGAAATTTGCAGAGTTACTCCTTTCTTTTCTCTGTCTCATCATGGTGACTACCAATCTGACACCATGTTATTTTTGTTCCTTATATAATGACAAACTGGGGTGTAGGTTTAACTACTTTTAATGAACATATACTTCAGCTAGAAAACTCCATGTTTAGCCATGCAAGGCGTTCTTTAACCATCCGCCTAGCCTGCTGGGTAACGTAGTCTAAATGTTATTAACACATAACACAATCCTGTCTCGAATTAAAATTTGCAATCTCCCAAAATAAATGCAATCTCTCAAAATAAATGCAATCTCTGACAAGAGACTGGCTCTGTGTTACAAACACTACACTTGTCCGTTCAGTAGCGGGGCAAGACTCCTTGAAGATGAGGTAAAGAATTATATCACGATGTGAACATGGCATCAGCATCATTCGGTTATCGTAGAATTGCCCTTCTTGTAAAAATGTCAATCATTGAATGCCTATGTAACTCTGAGCTTTTCTTAGGGTGCTGAAATGTCATTTTTTATAAAAGTATATATTTTTTGTTTGTTAACAAAGAAGGAGCAGCCTGTCATTGCACAGCAGATTCAAAAATGAGGGATTCCAATGTCAACTGACAACACTATATCAATCAGGACAAGCACAGGTACACAGTAAGCACTAAAGAATGGATACTTTTATAAAAGTATCAAGTGGTAGAGCACATTTGAAGTCGTAACTTCGTACTCCATTGGCAACAGTGAATTACAGGGTGCAATTTGACAGACCAAATTATTGGCACCCTTGATAAAGATGAGCAAAAAAGACTATATATAATACAAATACTGAGCTATGATGCACATTTTTGGGGGGGAAATTATATTTTATACTAACCCACCACTGGTGTGTGCATGGCTATTTTCATGTGATCTGACCATAGTACCGGTTCCAATCCAAATGCCAATTTGAAACGTAACCTTTATTTAACCAGGAAAAGCCCACTGAGACCCAGAGTCTCTTTCAAGGGAGACCTGGCCAAGAAGGCAGCAACAATCAATACATTACATAATTAAAACATAACAATACAATAACATGATCCAGCCTTTAAAAAAGCATTTACACTCCTCTGTAACAGTCTCCCATCAATATTTTAAATTCAATCAGTGGCACTAACATATCTAGATGAAGCATGGATTGTAGATTATTCCATGTGTCTGGGGCACAAGAAGAGAAGGCAGTCTTGCCTAATACTGTGAATGTCCTGGGGACTTTAAGTAGCAACCAGCTAGCAGACAGGGTATGGTAACTGCTGGTGGTGAAGGAGACCAGACTACAGAGGTAAAGAGGGAGTTTACCCAAATGGGCTTTGTAGATGAACACATACATTTGTATCTTTTCTGCACATATAAAGTGAGGTCCAAACTACCATTTGGCACAATGTGCAATGGTGGGTGAGTGACTTGGCATTTGTAACAAAGTGAAAGGATGCATGATAAACAGAGTCCAGTCTCTGTAAGACGGAGGAGGTTGCATGCATATACAACAAGTCACCATAATCAATTACAGAGAGAAAAGTGGCCTGAACAAGCTTCTTTCTAGCCATAAGCAGGAAGCAAGCCTTGTTACAAAAATACAAATCCAATTTCAATTTAAGCTTTGTAACAAGATTATCGACATGAACGTTAAAGGACAACTTGTCATCCAACCAAATACCTAGGTATTTGTAGGATGACACTTTTTTTCAATGGATAAGCCACCAGATGTGACACTGCTAACATTCTCTGGCAGAGTTCTAGCTCTGGTCAGGAATTTAGTTTTTTGTAGATTCAAGACCAGTTTGAGACCATAAAGGTAGGCCGGCTGTGACTGAAAAGCAGTCTGGAGCTCTTCAACAGCCTGAACCAGAGAAGGAGCACATGAATATACACTGCTCAAAAAAATAAAGGGACCACTTAAACAACACAATGTAACTCCAAGTCAATCACACTTCTGTGAAATCAAACTGTCCACTTAGGAAGCAACACTGATTGACAATAAATGTCACATGCTGTTGTGCAAATGGAATAGACAACAGGTGGAAATTATAGGCAATTAGCAAGACACCCCCAATAAAGGAGTGGTTCTGCAGGTGGTGACTACAGACCACTTCTCAGTTCCTATGCTTCCTGGCTGATGTTTTGGTCACTTTTGAATGCTGGCGGTGCTTTCAATCTAGTGGTAGCATGAGACGGAGTCTACAACCCACACAAGTGGCTCAGGTAGTGCAGCTCATCCAGGATGGGACATCAATGCGAGCTGTGGCAATAAGGTTTGCCGTGTCTGTCAGTGTAGTGTCCAGAGCATGGAGGTGCTACCAGGAGACAGGCCAGTACATCAGGAGACGTGGAGGAGGCTGTAGGAGGGCAACAGCCCAGCAGCAGGACCGCTACCTCCGCCTTTGTGCAAGAAGGAGCGGGAGGGGCACTGACAGAGCCCTGCAAAATGACCTCCAGCAGGCCACAAATGCACATGTGTACCGAGATGAGGTCCTCAGACCCCTTGTGAGACCATATGCTGGTGCGGTTGGCCCTGGGTTCCTCCTAATGCAAGACAATGCTAGACCTCATGTGGCTGGAGTGTGTCAGCAGTTCCTGCAAGAGGAAGGCATTGATGCTATGGACTGGCCCGCCCGTTCCCCAGACCTGAATCCAATTGAGCACATCTGGAACATCATGTCTCGCTCCATCCACCAACAGACTGTCCAGGAGTTGGCGGATGCTTTAGTCCAGGTCTGGGAGGAGATCCCTCAGGAGACCATCCGCCACCTCATCAGGAGCATGCCCAGGCGTTGTAGGGAGGTCATACAGGCAGGTGGAGGCCACACACACTACTGAGCCTCATTTTTACTTGTTTTAAGGACATTACATCAAAGTTGGATCAGCCTGTAGTGTGGTTTTCCACTTTAATTTTGAGTGTAACTCTAAATCCAGACATCCATGGGTTGATAAATTTGATTTCCATTGATAATTTGTGTGATTTTGTTGTCAGCACATTCAATTATGTAAAGAAAAAAGTATTTAATGAGAATATTTCATTCATTCAGATCTAGGATGTGTTATTTTAGTGTTCCCTTTATTTTTTTGAGCAGTGTATAACTGTATCATCTGCATATAGATGTAACTTTGCTGGTTGCATCCTATTTCCCAAAAGGCCTTTGATAAATCCACTAACAGATGCATGGCTGCCAACTTTTTGAAGAAAGCTTGGATTGAGATTTGCAATGTGAATTTCATTGCCCGCTGGTACAACCCCTAAATGGAAAATGTGACTGTTTTAAAGCTAATTTCCTGCAATTCTACGTATTTTAACATGGCCTAGGCGTATGAACATGGTGGAAATTTAAAAAAGTATTATTATTATTAAAACAGAGGCCAGGTGTACTCAGGGTTTTTTGAGCATTAAATTAACACCCAATTCAATGACTTTGTTACTTTGAGATTTGGGGGGGGATGAAATTTAAAGAATGCTAATATTTTTTTAAATATATTTTTTTAGGTGGTTTGACAGTTTATTCAGACAAATGAGATAGGGAGACAGGCAAATGCTAGAAACAGTGGGAAGGTTGGAAGCAGGGACTTATCCCTGTTCTCGGGTGGAATGTTGTATGTGACATGTGCCAGGAGTGTTAACGAAATGTAAACGATTATATTTGATTCCCGGACCATTTAATATCCAAAGCTTATTTGTATGACATATTCAAAACTGGCCATGAATGGCTGCAATAATTCATGGCTTCATATAATTAATTTTCAAAGACACAAGTAGGCATATTAGATTTCAAATATGTGATTACACTGGCAATATTGGGAAGAAATGGAATAATAAAATAAGTGTTCTTGCTGACAAGAACAGTAATTTCCCTATATTTTAGCCAATTAAGAATGAGAATTGTTCTACTGCTCAGACTAAATAAAGTAAATAGATAATCAAATTTCTTGAAGACAAAATTACAAATCTGCCCTTAATTATTTTTCTATTAATTGTCCCTCCTCTAGAATCAAACTTACACTTTTCAGTTCACAATCAGTTCGACAAAAATGTTCATAGTTACAATCAGGTCACTCTACCAAATTTCCCTGCTAAAACGTGCTGTATGTAGGTCTGTCTGCTGCCTTTTCGTTGTCACAGCCTAAATGCCAATCACCAAATGAGGGGACTAATGCAAGTGGATTATATCAACTTTAGTACATGCTGTCAAAAGGCTGCATTCTGCAAAAGGGACTGAAGTAACAGCAACCAAATTGTTGACAACATTTTACACTGAACAAAAATATAAACGCAACATGTAAAGTGTTGATCACATATTTCATGAGCTGAAATTAAAAATCCCAGAAATTTTCCATATGCACAAAAAGCTTATTTTTCTCTAAATCTGTGCATACATTTGTTTACATCCCTGTTAGTGAGCATTTCTCCTTTGCCAAGATAATCCATCCACCTGACAGGTGTGGCATATCAAGAAGTTGATTAAACAGCATGATCATTATGCAGGTGCACCTTGTGCTGGGGACAATAAAAGGCCACTAAATATGCAGTTTTGTCACAGGACACAATGCCACAGATGTCTCAAGTTCTGAGGAAGCGTGCAATTGGCATGCTGACTGCAGGAATGTCCACTAGAGCTGTTGCCGGAAAATGTTATGTTCATTTCTATACCATAAGCTGCCTCCGTCATTTTTAAGAATTTGGTAGTACGTCCAACCAGCCTCACAACCACAGACCACATGTAACCACACCAGCCCAGGACATCCACATCCGTCTTCTTCACCTGCGGAATCATCTGATACCAGTTACCCGGACAGCTGATGAAACAGAAGAGTATTTCTGTCTGTAATAAAGCCCTTTTAACTAATTCTGATCGGCTAAGTCTTGTTCCCCAGTGGATGGGCCTGGCTGCCAAGTGGGTGGGCCTATGCCTCCCAGGCCCACCCATGGCTGTACCCCTGCCCAGTCATGTGAAATCCATAGTTTAGGGTCTAATGAATTTATTTCAATTGACTGATTTCCTTATATGAACTCTAACGCAGTAAAATCATTGAAATCGTTGCATGTTGTTTATATTTTTGTTCAGTATATATTTTTGTTTAGCATATTAATCTTGGTGGGGCAAACAAACTTTTTTTTTTTTTGTTGCCAGCAAAGCTACTACACAAGACAACACTATAGAATACATTAATTGCACTATAACGGTGACAAAAGGTGCCACAAACTATTAGGGGCTGCATAAAGCTGTCCTAACAGCAGAGCTTTCCTTTCAGCACCATGGAGTGAATCCTTACCACCGCTACACCTGGATATCAGCTGAGTCTTGTATGTTAGCGAAATAGTTCATTCAGCCTCATTTACTGCCTTTTTAAAAGCCATTGCTGATATGGCTGACTTGCTTAAACAAATGTGGTTACTCTGGACTCCTTGTGGATTTGAGTAAGTCGATAAGAACCGCAAAGTTGATAAGAACCGCATTCTCCTTCAATAATAAACAGCATAATGAGTTTTGACTTTTGAACCATACACAAACATTATTACATGTATGTTCAGTAAATTCATGTTTATTCTTATATCATTAACACGAGCTGCGACGAGGTAGGCCTATTCATTCATCACTTTCAAAATGGACACAGACAGAAATTGAGACAGTTGTTAGTTCAGATAAATTCAGCAACATGAGGCCTTGACTCCTCTTTAAGTCACCACACACACAGACATAGAGAGAGAGAGACTTGGTTAGCCTACCATTTGAAGTATTTTAGGAAGGAAAATACAATCATGAGGATCCACTTTTATATACAATATACCGACGCACAGACAGCGCATTGCGCAAACAAAACAACCCTCGCAATATCAACTGGAATTATATGGGTCTATTACTGAACTTTTTGTTGAAAACAAATATTTGAATTTGAAGAGACTGTCACTGGCAAACATGGCTACAGACCCAACAACATTATATAGTATCTCCTCCTCATAAAGAAATGCACAAGCTAATTATAATACACAAAGTAAGCAAAACTATGAAATCCTTCCAACTTTGCCTAAAATCAGGAAGACACTAATGAAATAGACCTATATAACAATATGCCTATAACAAGTGAGATGTACAAACTATGGCATAAGGGAACGATGAGCGGATAAGAGGCTATCCCTAATTTTGAATAAGACAAAAATGAATGAGATCAGATGGACGTGGTCAATATAACTATTTGTTCAGCACTTTTGAAATGTACAGCGACAGAATTGAGAACATGGGATCTTCTTACAGTATTCTCCCTGTACACCAAGTCAGAACCAAAGGATAAATAAAGGGGGCATATAGGCAGACAGAGAAAGCTCTTACAATATTGGATAATGACATTTCTCTAATTCAGGCTATAGGCTACATGTGCACCACCAAGTCAAAGCAGAAGGCTAAGTTCTGAGGGGAAATGGATCAAATGATTAGGGTGAGGCACATGGGCTATTAACAGCTTACTACACAACATACTTATTATTACTTTCTTAGCTATAGTATACATATCTCCCTGGCATATTACATAATTTATGCAGCAGCATACAATAAATTTTTGGACTTGTTGTGCTGTGCTCACTTGAACAGGAAAATGGAGTGGAGGTCTTTCTTGTGAGCAAATTTTGCCATCAAACTTCGTCAAGTCTGGCCTTCTCTGGATGTATGATGCTTTCAAGACAACTGGGAACTCAAAAAAAAACAAGGTTGAATGACATCAGTGATCTTCAGGTTGGGGCTCTAGAAAGAGGCCCAAGTTCCCGACTTGGAATTCTGAGTATTCAACCTTTTCAAAACTTATTTTCCTAGTCGGAGCTAGTTTTTTCCCCCCAGAGTTCCCAGTTGTCTTGAACTCACTGAAGTCTGAGATTTCCCAGTTCCAAGTTTCCAGTTATTTTGAACACGGCAGAAGTCATGCTGGAATGACAGCAAGGCCAATGTATTCAACCTTTTCTGTCTCATGGTGTTGCATGTTAATGTTTATCCTTATAAGCTTGGAAAAGAGACCCTTTCAGATAGGTGTTTTAAATCCTTGAACCCAGACTTGGACCACACACCCTCTCCACCGAATCGCAGGCAGGGGAAGCAAAACAGGGATTGCTTTGCAACGTTTGCAGTTTGCCACTGATTCATTCAAAACCACTCATTGTTGAATTCGCAATTTCCTACTTGGTTTTATCTATAATTTCTCTTTATATGAGAAGGATTTGCCAGTAGATTGTCGACGTGATTCATGATGATGACTGCTTGTCTAGCTTTTTTAATATACATATATATATTTTAGCTAAGATTGAAAGATTGAAAGTATGATGTATCAGTCCAATCAAAGCTATGGTGACAGAACACTGAGCCAATCACGGCTCAAATAGAGAAGATTACCAAAGCCTACACTCTGTATTTTCTGCTGGCTGCCCCTCCTCCACAGAAAGCACTGAGCTAGGCTGAAACAGCTGCATTTTGGAGTTGCCTAAACAGGTGGGGCTCAAAACACCTGTCCTGAATGATGGGTCGCCACTAAGCATAAATAAAACAGCGCTACACTTTTTCATTTTCTAAACTCAGCAGAGAACATTCTCTCACTCCATTCTGCTCAGCTCTAATCTTGAGGGGCGTGTCTTTAAAACATGCACCCAATCCCCTTGATCCCTTACATAACTAGACCAATCACATGCTTCAATGTGCAGAGGTTCACAGTACTGTGGCAAGATCAGGACAATAAACTTTTTTTCTATTGTATTATTGACTGTATGTTTGTTTATTCCATGTGTAACTCTGTTGTTGTTGTTGTTTGTGTCGCACTGCTTGGCTTTATCTTGGCCAGGTCGCAGTCTTGTTCTCACCTAGCCTACCTGGTTAAATAAAGGTGAAATAAATAAAATGACAGCATTGCAGGCGCAGATGCTCAGAGAAGAGCGTCAAATGTATGTCTCATCCTCGCTTCCTTCTCAAATCCCATTGGATGAGAAAGTCAGAAATCCCACTCCAAAGGCGAGCATGCAAAACGTGTGACTTATTTTAGAAGGCATTGTTTTGAATTATAATGGCCCAACCAAAGCAAGCTGGGCGGGCGGGTTGTCTAGGTTGACACCTCTCAATTATTACACTAGAGTTTTTGACCAGAGGATGCGCCTACTCTTGACATGCTTCACTTCACTTGAAATTTGCATTATCAAAAGAAAATCGCTCCGCTAGCAAGGTTCTCGCCGTTCACTTCCCACAATCCCCTGCACATTCCTCCGTGTGCACACGTTGAAAAATAATGGGGGCGGACCTTCGCCTGCTGAATGGCAAATATGCATAAAGATAGTGCAATTAAGATATGACGTCATCGTTTGAGCACTATCCAGACTTTTAAAACTATGGTTCAATAAATCAGCACAATCTACTTTTTTGAGATATGGACTATCCTGCTAGCATACAGTCCACTGCTCTGCCTGTCTCGTCCTTTCCACCCGCCTTGCTCTGCTTGCCCGCCCGCTTCTGGTGAGTGGAGTTCGTGTTGCAAGGCCCGGTGTATCGGTTGGGTGGAAATTCACTTAAGGACCAATGGAATGGTCTAAAACCCGAAACTCCGCTTACCCGAGGCACCTGGCCATGCAAAACGATCTCCACCAGTTTTTCGCTTTAGTCGTTTGTGCCTGTTCTTCACACGCTTATTCGCCCGCTCTCATTGGCTAGAATATCCCACCTGATCTCGCCTCCTGCCCGCCTTCCATAGTTGAGGACATGTATTTCCATTGTTAGAGGGGTCACTCGACTATCTTGTCAATATAATAAATAATCTTTGGAATAGCTAGTTTTTGCTGTTTATTTTCCAAGAACCTGTTTGTGAAGTTATTGTTAAAGTTATAACGCATAATAAGACACTGTTATATTTACATTGTTCTATTATTAAAGTATGACTTCGAATAAAACCGTGGTCTTACCTCGTATTATCCCGAAAAAAATCTGCAAATAAAAGATCAGGTAACTTGCTTGTTGAAACACAAATCGTCAAATGTATAATGTTGAGGGCAGAGTCTAATGGCGTTTATATAATCATTGGCGGGGTGTCTGCTTGTGTTAAGGTCCTTGCTCTCCGGGATTCTTGGGAAGTCCCAAACCACATTGAAGTTGAAACATGGTTAAAGGGACAGTCAGCAGTTGCTACATCCATTTTTGGAACTATTATATTAATTAAATGTATCAAATCGAATACAATTGTATTTGTCACATGCGCTGAGTACAACAGGTGTAGTAGACCTTACAGTGAAACATGTACTTACGAGCCCTTAACCAACAATGCAGTTAAGAAAAATAAGTGTTAGTGTGTACTAAAATAATCTGATGTAAAAAAATAAAGAAATAATCTAAAAATAACAAATAATTAAAGAGCAACAATAAAATAACAGTAGCGAGGCTATATACAGGGGATACCGGTTCACAGTCAATGTGCGGGGGCACAAGTTAGTCGAGGTAATATGTACATGTAGGTATCAATATAACCATTGATTCTTGAAGAATATAACTTATGCCTCACTGTCCTACCACATCAAAACCCTAAATATAAGCTTCTATTACTCCAATTTCTGTAAACAAAGAACATGTAAAAGCCTCAAAATATGGTAAAACTATCATTTTTACATCATGGATGGTCAACTCTTGCATTCATAGCGCTGGTCCCACCTGATCTCGCCTCCTGCCTGCCTTTCACAGTTGAGGACATGTATTTCCATTGTTAGAGCGGTCACTCGACTATCTTGTTAATATAATAAAAAATCTTTGGAATAGCTAGAACCTCCTTGCAAAGTTATCGTTAACGTTTTAACGCATAATAAGACACTGTTATATGTACATTGTTCTATTATTAAAGTATGACTTCGAATAAAACCGTGGTCTTACCTCGTATTATCCCGAAAAAAATCTGCAAATAGAAGTTCAGGAAACTTGCTTGTTGCAACACAAATCGTCAATAGTGTGACGACCCTGGGTTTATAAGCGCGGAAATCGATTCTGCCGCACAGTCGATAGCGCGCCGGACCTCGGGCTCGAAGGTCGAGGGTTCGAGATCTGCTCCCTGCTGTTTCATTACATTGGTGTCAGAAGTGATCGGACCTTGCATCCACGACAGTGCGTGTGCTTGGCCGGTGAGCGCGTTCCTGTAAGACGTAGAGCCGCAAGCTAGCGCGAGGAGCACTCTTTGAAAGGAGGGAGTAATGTAACGACCCTGGGGTTATAAACGCGGAAATCGATTCTGCCGCGCGAGCATGCTTTTGCGGCGCCGGACCTCGGGCTCGAAGGTCGAGGGTTCAAGACCTGCTCCCTGCTGTTTCATTACAATATCTAATGTTGAAGGCAGAGTCTAATGGCGTTTATATAATTAATTGGCGGAGTGTAACTTTACTTGTGTAAAGGTCCCTACCACATTGAAGTTGAAATGTAACATGGTAAAGGCACAATCGGCAGTTGCTACATCAATTTTGGATTTATAAATTAATTATATATATCAAATCGAATACAATTCTATTTGTCTTGTCACATGCGCTGAATACAACAGGTGTAGTAGACCTTACAGTGAAACGTGTACTTACAAGCCCTTAAACAATGCAGATAAGAAAAATAATTAAGAAAGTGTTTACTAAAATAAACTGATGTAAAAAATACAGAAATAATAGAAAAATAACAAATAATTAAAGAGCAACAATAAAATAACAGTAACTAGGCTATATACAGGGGATACCGGTTCAGAGTCAATGTGCAGGGGCACAGGTTATTCAAGGTAATATGTACATGTAGGTATCAATGTAACCATTGATTCTTGAATTATATCATTTATAAAGCCAACTGTCCTACCCCATCAGAACCCTAAATATAAGTTTGTTTAGCTGCCTCGCTTCTAGTCCTTAGGAAACTTTGCAGTATATTGTTTTTTAATGTAAAATTTCTTACAAAATGTACAAGCATTTCGCTACCCTCGCAATAACATCTGCTAACCATGTGTATGTGATTCACAGAAATAGAGGTAACCAAAGAACAGTGCTAGCTGCCTGTGCACTTGAATTAAAGGGTAACTACATAAATATATATATATTTATCCCAGACCTTAAAAGTGGTCTCCTGATGTGGTTTAAGCATAGTTCTACTAATTGAATGTTCTATTAGTGTGTGACTTTGAGAGCAAAAACCTGAAGAAAAAAAAGAAACCTGTGAATTTATGACTCTTATCTAGTTCAATAGGCCTACTTACTATTAGCCTACATGCACAGTACAGTTTGGGTTGGCCTGACTGTGAAAAACCAATATGATATTTATCATTTTAGGTCATTCAGAGTACATGTTACTGTTTCTCGTATAATTTTTCCACACGGGGCTCCTTTTCTTTGCCGGGCAGGCTGTTTGGGAAATGTTAAGCAAAATTACAGTATACCCACTTCTCCAGACACCACTTGCATGGCACGTATAGGGTGAACTGACTGAGGCGGCCTGTCTGACTTTATTTGAACTTGCCTTGTCTTTATTGAAAGGGATACTGTAATCGGGGATTTTGGGAATGAAAGAGCCATTGAACACGCAGATTGGCATGTGCGTTTTTCTGTTGCTCATTAGGAAAACAAGATTTCAGTCTTGGAGTTGTTTCCTGGCCGATTCCGCATTGGTTAATAATGATTGTCCCCCATGAGACACTACAGACATGGAAGCCTATTTCACTTCCTCAAAATCCCCAGAATGAATCTAAGATGATTCAAGAAATCTGTAATTAATTTATGTTTTTGTAGAGGATGTTTTAGTTGCATACTTTTACATTTAAGGTGTTTGGTGCAGAATTTCTCAAGTAAAAAATGTGTGACGTGTTGTTGGTCGGAACTGCTGGGTAGGTCTTTCCTCACTGTCTATGCTATTCCATAGAGAGTAATCACCGCAGCTGTTCACCCCATGTTAGTGGGCAAATGGACATTGTCAAATCAAAACCCAACCTTCATTTGACACACACAGATGTTCCAAACTCCATTTTAGATGATTGACTTAGAAAAATTATCCTATTTACACTTTATAGTCAATTTTGCCACTAGAATAAATGTTTGACTCATATCGATGCCACATAGAAGCTTTGAAGGGATTTGTTGCTTTTTAAAAAGGTAGTCACACTTTAAGCTGTTTTTCTACCTACTCAAGAGTCAGATGAACTTATAAATACCATGTTTTATAGCTCTGCCTGCAGTGTGAAGGAAGTTAAAGGTAGTTTCACAAGCCAATGCCAACCAGCGTTAGCCAAAGACTGGAAGTCTATAGTTACAGTAACATACGGTAGTAACACACATTTTAATGTAGGCCAATTGATAAAAGCTGGTGGGTAATGTGTCTTGGTAATTAATTCAACAAACTGCCCCAATCAATGCGTTTCAATAACTGTATTAATCAAACTATTTAATAGATTATAAAATATTCATATAAAATCATCTCCATTCATTGACAAATACTTATTTTCAACTCCTGCCAGGCCTACTTTACTTGCAGGGTCCAAGGCAAGCTCTATTGCAGGGCATATCCCTGTTCATGGAGAGCTACCATCCTGTAGGTTTTCACTCCAACTTTTAATGTAGCACACCAGATTTAATTAGCTGGTTGATAAACTGAACCATGCTGCTTTCATAACCAAGTGGGAAGGTGGTAATTACCCGTTGTGAAGTCGTAAATATGAAGTGGGTACATTTACGTTTTGAACTGGGAAATACAAATATGGACATCTTTAGAAGGCTTGTGATTGAGCAAAACAGTCAGTTTCTGCCCATAAAAAGTATATCCAGAGCTGCTTTCACTTTCTAAATCAAAATAAATAACAGAAAGAATTGTGTATCAACAATTTGTATTTAGTTCTTACCATGAACAACAACTACTGAAGATGCTGCCAGGCTTGTAGTCTTTTTGTTGACAGTGATGTTAGAGGTGCAAGTGGGAAACTCAGAGCACAGTAATGAGACAAGTTTCCCACTACTAATTACCAGTGTGAGGGCCATTCAACTGGATTCTTCCCAGTTGTTTGTGGTAAATATTACCGCCTTCCCACTTGGTCATGAACGCAGCATCGGGTTAGTTACAACTGGGGTTGGTGCGAAAACATACGAGGGCAGCTCTCCAGAAACAGGGTTTGATAGCCTTGCTTTATTGCATTCTCTTGTAATTTCTCTCTAATAAGACAGCACAATGGTCTTAGTCTACAGTAGTTGTCTTTCACACACTTAGCCTACCCCCTGCTCTTATGGGCCCATTGCAACCAACAGGCAGAACTTAACACACAGTTGTATGTTAGCACTTGATGCTACTAAATGGGAAATTACATGCACCTAAGTGTTAAGACAAACTTGCTTTCAACCAAAAACCCACAAGAATAAACCCAGATCAGTTGATCTCATGTTGTTACCGTGTCAAACAAGTCTGATACCAAACAGCTGCATCTTGGCTATCTACTCCCGTCCCCAATGAAGTATCAAACTATAAGGAACATTCCAAATCAGAAGGCTGGTAAATAATGTAAAATGCATATTGTAAGAATATTAGGGCTGCCAAACTATAAAAACATGTCATTGAGTTAATCGCAAGATTTCCTGTGATTAATCACGATTAATGGAAAACTCAGAAATTGCTCAAATTAAGCTGTGATTTAAGATGTTTTATTCAAAAGTAACGGTTAGCAAAATCGGGTAGATTGATAAAGCACACTTTCTTTAACCTCAATTTCATCTTCTTTTGACATCGCATTGTTGTTTTTAGCTGTATAGATTGTTTTCAGTGTATTTTGTGCGCTTTTAGACAATTCGATTAACCACGATAAAAATAAATGTAATCACTAAAATGACAAAAACGTAATTTGAGTTAACTGAATAACTCTTACAGCCCTAAAGAATAAAGTATTATATATTCATATAAACATATAAACATACCAATATAACTAGAATATAAATTTGTGTCATCTGAAAAACCTTGATTAGACTATAATTGAATAGAGATTATATTAACTCAATCATGATTGGCTTGATTTTGTTACACATTTTAGATGTGGACAGTTTAGGGATATTTTAGCCGTACTTAAATTACACAAGTAATAATTCATGAATTACATCATTTGTAAATTAATAAGTAATGAGTGCACCAACATGAGTTTCCCCTTCATATAACCTATATTGTCACAGTATAATTGCGGTCTTAAACAAGAAATTACTATTGTAGTTGTACTGAATGATTATCAAATAGTTAAATCACCCCGTAGTCAGCCGATTACCAGGTTTTATTTCTACCAAAGATAATACCCTGCAGAGTGTGAACATGTTGGGAGAACTTAACACCAACCTCACACGTAGCTCTGCTTTTTGGGAGCGGCAAATTTGGAAGCAATTGAGATCAGCTGTATGGGTGATGTTAACGTGTATTGATGGTTTAACAAGAGATCACCTGGAGATAAAATGGTGGCCAACAGTGGTTGCAATAGACCCATAGTGTTCATTTCCACCCCCACATGGTCTCAGATGGACTGTACAGCTTATAGAGGAGGCCTGTGGGATGTGAGAGGAGTGATGAGAGACTGTGTCTAGTATAGAGGGTTAGTAGGAGAACAGCACCAGACAGGGTCAATGTCAGTCTCAGACTACAGGAGGCTCTGGTTTTGCTCTCTGGTTGTGCAGCCATCCTGGTCCTGAATGGCTGGGCTACTCGCTCCCACTGGGTGAGGATAGCCTGGCGGGCCCCGTCCCACTGCCCTGGCCCTCTCAGACGGTACTGGTACGGAGTGCAGGGCCCCAGCAGCACACGAAGCCCCACACCAGGCTCCCTCAGCAGCAGCCCTAGGAGGTTGGGTCGAACCCCTAACTCTTCTGCCATGGAGTCCAGGTAGGGGATATGGTCCACCTGGAGAGGGTGACGCTCCAAACAGGCAAACCTGGAGGGAGAGGGAGACGTACACAGGTGAATAGTTTGTTACCTATTAGCAAAATAATGATGGGAGTGTAATAACACATGGTTGTTGTCCCACCTGTTTTGCAAGGTGCTGGTGTCTCTCTTTATGTCCTGCAGCATGGCTTCTTCAGAGGGCAGAGTTAGTAACCCTGGAGCAAGAAATGATGTATTCACACATTAATAATGACAACAACCTCAAAGCTTCAATCACTCGCATTCAAATACACTAGTCTACCAAACAACTTCAGACACAGAGCTGGACAATTCAGGAAAAGGGGAGTTAATGAGTTAGTTTTTACCTTTAAAGACCCGGGTGGCCCAGCGGGCCTGCATCTCAGCCAGAGGGTTGATGGCTCCCAGGTTACAGACGAAGCCCACTACAGCCAGACTGGGCCGGGCAAGCCCAGGGGGGAACACATTACGGTACAGAGACAGGCGGTGACTGCTATTAGCCAGCAGACCCGAAGGCAGGAAGGGAAAGTCATAGTTGTAGCCGGTGGCAAACACCACAACATCCACCTAGGAAGGTGAGGTAAGGTAGGGTAGAGGCGAGGTGAGAAGGGAGGAGGTGAGTGTGTGTGTGTAACAGTATAACTTTAGACCATCCCCTCGCCCATACCCGGGCGCGAACCAGGGACCCTCTGCACACATCAACAACAGTCACCCACGAAGCATCGTTACCCATCGCTCCACAAAAGCCACGGCTCTTGCAGAGCAAGGGGAACTACTACTTCAAGGTCTCAGAGCAAGTGACGTCACCGATTGAAACGCTATTTAGCGAGCACCACCGCTAACTAAGCTAGCTGTTTCACATCCGTTACGTGTGTGTGTGTATACCTTGTCCACAACACTGCCGTCCTCAAACGCCACACTGGAGCCTCTGATCTCCCTGATGTTAGGTTTGATCAGAACACGACCAGAGATGATTCGACCAGGCAGGTCATCATTCACCACCGGGATCTGGGCAAAGAACCTGAAATAGATGGATCGGTCAGCCAGCCAGCCAGCTAGCCAGCTAGCCAGTCAGTCTGATATGTATAGAGCATACCCGTGTTTTGGCTGTAGGCCGTACAGTCTGTGGTCAAAGCTCTGGTTCAGATTCTTCTCCATCATCCAGGTAATCCAGGAGGGGAAGAGCTTCTGCAGCAGCTTGTCCAATCGTGAAGTGCCCACCAGGTCACCTGGCAAGCCCCCTGCCCCCACCCTGCTGACCACCCATGCCCCCTTCCGTGTGCTGAGGTACACCTGTAGACCAGGAGAGGAAGGGTTAATGATCTTTGTCAGAGGTGGCCTAGTTTCATTATACACCGACGATATCTTACATTGTTTAGATAAAGTATCTCAATACCTCCCAAACGCTTTGAAGATCAGACAGATTCAGCACCATCTCAAGTTATAAAATAAATCTAACCAAATCTGCCCTACTGCCGCTCAAGACCCCGATGGAGGACTCCATCTCTACTTATGGAATCACAATAGTTTTCCATTTTAATATTTAGGAATAAATATATTTCCTTCCATAGATAAAACCATTTCTAGAAACTTCAACAGAACAATCAAGTCAATACAACCTCAGTAGATGGACTAACATCCCAGTTGTGTTAATTGCCACTGATGAATTTCTGTGCAGTGCCTTCAGAAAGTATTCACACCCCCTGACTTTTTCCACATTTTGTTGTGTTACAGCCTGAATTTAAAATGTATTAAATTGAGGGGTTGTCATTGGCCTACACACAATACCCCATAATGTCAAAGTGGAAATTCTAATTAAATAAAAAGCTGAAATGTCTCTTGAGTCAATAAGTATTCAATCCCTTTGTTATGGCAAGCTTAAATAAGTTCAGGAGTTGCTTAACAAGTCACATAAGTTGCATGAACTCATTGTGTGTGCAATAGTGTTTAACATGATTTTTGAATGACTAACTCATCTTTGTACCCCACACATACAAATAATTGTAAGGTCCCTCAGTCAAGCAGTGAATTTCAACCACAGATTCAATCACAAAGACCAGAGGTTTTCCAATGCCTCGCAATGTTCTTGACCCTAACCAGACGGTTCACTCAACCAAGACTGTTCTTCTCTGTGTCAGAGGCTCTCTCTGTCTACGCAGACAACACCATTCTGTATACTTCTGGCCCTTATTTGGACAATGTTAACTAACCCTACAACTCTCCTTCCGTGGTCTCCAACTGCTCTTAAATGCAAGTAAAACTAAATGCATGCTCTTCAACTGATCGCTACCTGCCCGCCCACCTAGCATCACTACTCTGGACGGTTCGGACTTAGAATATGTGGACAACTACAAATACCTAGGTGTCTGGTTGGACTAAACTCTCCTTCCAGACTCAAGCATCTCCAATCCAATATTAAATCTAGAATAGTCTTCCTGTTGCGCAACAAAGCATCCAAACATACCCTCGTAAAGCTGACTATCCTACCGATCCTTGACTTCGGTGATGTCATTTACAAAATAGCCACCAACACTCTACTCAGCAAATTGGATGCAGTCTATCACAGTGCCATCCGTTTCCTCACCAACGCCCCATATACTACCCACCACTGCAACCTGTATGCTCTCGTTGGCTGGCCCTCGGTTCATATTCCTCGCCAAACCCACTGGCTCCAGGTAATCTATAATTCTTTGCTAAGTAAAGCCCCGCCTTATCTCAGCTCACTGGTCACCATAGCAGCACCCACCCGTAGCACTCGCTTCAGCAGGTATATTTCACTGGTCACCCCCAAAACCAATTCCTCCTTAGGCCGCCTTTCCTTCCAGTTCTCTGCTGCCAATGACTGGAACAAATTGCAAAAATCACTGAAGCTGGAGACCCATATCTCCCTCACTATCTTTAAGCATCAGCTACAGTGGGGCAAAAAAGTATTTAGTCAGCCACCAATTGTGCAAGTTCTCCCACTCATCATAGGTACACTTCAACTATGACAGACAAAATGAGAAAAAATATCCAGAAAATCACATTGTAGGATTTTTAATGAATTTATTTGCAAATGATGGTGGAACTGTGGGAAACCGACAGCGAGAACGAATGGTGCTAGAGATTGCTTAGTCTCTTCCTGTTCATGATAGCTAGGAGTTTTGCAGAGAAATACTTCCAGAAGAATCAGATGATTTCCCACTCACCTGCTCCGCTACTCTGCTGGCATCCACAGCGATGTCACCTCCAGAATTCCCGATCCCGACCACCACCACCCTCTTCCCCTGCAGCCCCTCAGCACTGCGATATTCCCAACTATGTAAGTACCTGCCCTCAAACTCCTCTATACCTGGGTGGATAAGAAAAACAAATAATAAATAAATGATACACTATCATGGTAATTGATTAATGATGATAATCGAGCATATTATTCAAATTATAAGTTGTGTGGGCTATGACTGGGATATACACATGATGATGTATGTAAGAAGGATGTGAGTCTATATCTCCAGTGATAGTAGCATATAAAATGGACAATACACAATGTCACCGGGGACTATGATAGCGACAGAGTTGACAGTTACCTGGGAAGTCTTTGAGAGGCAGGTGTGGTTGTGTAAAGTGACCGGTGCAGACCATCACAGCATCAAAAACCTGAGACTCCCTCTGACCTTCTGTCCGCTCTGTCTCCACCTCCCACTGGCCCGACACTGGGAAGTCTGGCCTCTGTCGCACACTCACCACAGTGGTCTGACACACACAGGTAGACAGGCAGACATGCACGCACACACCGCAAAATGAATCATTATTTACCATTGAAAGGGATCATAACATATGACTGAATAAACATCAACTTCCTTCCTTCATGCCCCCTGACCTGGAAGACGATGTGCTTGAAGAGGTCAAAGGTCTCAGCGTAAAGTCGTAGGTAGATCAGCAGCTGGGAGTGGTGCATGTTGTTGGGCAGGTGAGCTGGAGGAGGGAAGTCGCTGTATGACATCATTTCCTTGGAGCTGTTGATGATGACTGACTGGTAGATGTTGGCCCTGCCTGGGTCTGGATGCTCCTAAAGGACAAGGACACCGACTAAGGATATGCTCCAATAGACACACAACTTATAACACCTGGCAAGTTTATTTTGTAAATATTTTCTTAACTCGGCTTGAACTGCACTGTTGGTTAAGGGCTTGTAAGTAAGCAGTTCACGGTAAGGTCAACACTTGTATTCTGCGCATGTGACAAAGTTTGATTTGAAGGGCGCATCCAAATTGTTACGACTGTTATCCTCCTTACGGCCCATTAACAAACAAACAAAACTTTGTTAAATATGAATTACCTTTGTCAAAACTATTAAGAATTAACATTAATATGTCAAGGAATTATAATTTTTTTTAAATATAAACTTTTGTTTTCACATAGTATAAGCACTCGGAAGCTGACATTATTTAGCATTAGTATTCTCAGAGAATGACTGGCGGTGTTAGCTAGCTAGCTTTGTGACAAAATATAGCAAATATCGTAATGTTATCTATACAGAAAACATTTTGAACACGGTTTCAGTCTTCATTGATATTCTGTGTCTAACATTGCCATTCAAACATTGATCTTTGATTAGGATACAGCCTCTTAAGTATAACGACCATTTGATACAGTCTAATATGCTAACTAGCTATCACCGTCAATCATTCTCTATGAGAATGCTAACTAACAGCTTCCGAGTGCTTATATTACGTTAAAACAAACGAACATTTTTTCCATCATTTTCCCAAACAAAGAATAAACACATCTTTAAAATTCTGTGCAAGTTTTGACCAATTTAATTCATATTTAATGAAGTTTTGCTTGTTTGTGAATGGGCTGGAAGTAGAAAAACAATCCATGTTAGATCAGGAACATGTCATCACTAGTTACCACAACGACAAAGTCATAAACACTGCCTATTTCTACAATCTCTCCTTAAAGTTGTATTTTAAACCTAACCCCCGTAACACTAACCACACTGCTAACCTTTAGCCTAACCGTAACCTTTAGCCTAAACGTAACCTTAAATTATGACCAGAAAGCACATTTGTTTTCATTCATGTTTTCTTTGTGGGTGTGATAACTAGTGGAAACCCAGGAACTGGGTCAAGTGAGCGGGGCATCATAAGGTGAATAGACCCCTTATAAATGTGTCCAATGCATTAGATATTGGAACAAAGCCTGGGTAATCTATGATGCATACACTTATATCATTTATATTGGATATTGAAATCTCCAGCAGTAGTGGGCAATCCCAAAACTCCATATAGGTACACACTCAACACACACACGTACGTATGCACACACACAGAGTAGATTAGTGTTGATCAGGCATCAGGTTCCTCACCCAGTCCACTCACCTTAAACCTCCACAGCCCTCCGATGTCTTCACTGCTCTCGAAGCAGGTGGGCTCCAGACCCTCATCCAGACAGCTCTTGATGCTGGTCAGACCTGAGGGACCTGCCCCGATCACTGCTACTGTACGCACCATTATGATGGAACTACAGACAGAGAGAAAGAGAGACAGAGAGCGATGTTTGTACCATTGGAATAACTACAACTAATTTACAATATCACACTCACCTGGAGAAAGACTGACAGTGGTGTAAATCACGTCATAATTTCCTCAAAGTTTGTACCGACAGATGTAGCTTATTGAATAGCCTCAAACACCAAGTTAGGCATACTTCATTTCAAAATTCATTATCATGAATGATGACTCTTCACGTCCAAACTGCATCTGCATGCCATTCATTTGATCTCAGTTTCATGGATGGGAATATGCATTTAGCTATTCTTGAATTACTCTTTCGTGAGCGATTTAGAGCAGATGGCATTAAAATCTATTAGTCTTTCTTGTATTTTGTTTCAATCAAAGCATATGTGACCAACCGGCTCCAAACCGGTCTTATGTAGAAACATTTGGACCTGTCTTTTAAAAATTGGATAAAAGTAGATTCAGAGCTCCAAAATGCTATATCATACACTACAGTTTGAGGAACAATGGGAAAGTCATTTTGGTTTGAAAGTTGATAAACTTGTAAACTTAAAAAAAAAAAAAAAAGGCCTTTGAATGTTTTGGTACTACTATTGAAGAGCCTTCTACAATCATTCAGCATCGTTCACACCCTCTTAAGCTTTATCACCGCCCACCTCTAAGGGTTGAGCCGAGCGTTCTGTACGAACAGAAGTCAAGCACCCAAGCTAACTTGCTAGCTACTTCCAGACACAAATGACAGAACATTACTCGCCCTAGCAAAGCTGGTTAGGCTGTTATGTTATCTAGAGCGTTGGTGACTGCAACTGTGCTGTCAGATCGTAATTCAAAACGTGTGGCTTTCGGAAAGTTCAACGCGCACTCCGGACACTCTGGCCGATGAGTAGGGTTGATCCAAATGTTCTGGCCTCACAACGGCAGTAATAAACAAAGTCTACATAGAAATCTCAGTATATCAAACATATTATTTCTGTCTGTAGACGTGGAGGTCCGTCAATCAGGGATACAGTTCAGTTTGTGGTTCAGCGCATTGTTCCTTGGTGCTTCTGAGTCCCCCCTCTCGCTCTGTTTCCACACCCAAGCTTACTGGCCAACATTGGCTAGCTTGCGAACTACTTCCAGACACATGAGAGAACACCCCACTCTGACCATTACTTGTCCTAGCAGAGCTGGTTGTTGTTTTGATGTTATCCAGAGCGTTGGTGACTAACTTTGCTGCAAATATCCTAAGCAGGGCTACAACAACTTCCAGAGGCGGTCAGGCTCCTTGGGCTTTTCAGTGGCCACTCTGGTTTTGGGGTCTTTGGCAGAATGGTGTCACATATCATTCTGGGTTCCACTGCGCGAGAGGGGGTCCGTGGAGTTTTATGAACATCAATGCAGACGCAGTGAATTTGGATCATAGATACCGTTGGCGTGAGAAAGTTAATCTGTTTAAACCCCGTCACACTCCACTGAGCTGCAGATTTTTCCCCCACAATCTTATTGGCCAAACTTGTCAAGCCTGACGGGCCTCCGCAGTACACACACACACATAGCCAACAGTTCTTCATAAGTCTCGCCACTGTCAGAGAAAAGACACTGCCACTTACCTACCTTTAGGCTGCTATACATATTTATTTGGTTTGCCATTCATCATGGGATTTTATTGGCAATTAAATATAATTTAGAATTTATCCAAATAAATTTTCAAAAAATAGTTTAACCAGCTCCGAAAAAGTGAGGGAGCACCACTAGCCAACGCTCCGGCAGCACTACACTCCTGGACACTAGGAACCCTGCACATGCAGGAGAGGGTCATTGCCAGACCAGATCAGTGCCTGATTGGTGAGTGGGAATGGCACCGTTTCTGGAGGTTGGTCACGAATAATGTCCAGCTAAGAGACATAGTTTATGACCCCTTGACCATAGGCCCTGGTGGGGCAGTGGAGTGACTTCTGGTGGGGGGGATGGGAAGTGGACTGAGGTGTGAAATGGGGGAATTCAAGGCTTTTTTCCCCATTTGTTTTATTTGAACCGTGTTGGTGTTATTTTAACCATGTTTTGCATTTCTCTGAAAGCACTATTTCCTTAGAACTTCACAGATTAGATTTAAAATCCAAACACCATTGTCAATCAATGATTGGCTTAGCAACTCACAGCTATTTACAGCGCATTCAGAAAGTATTCAGACCCCTTCTCTTTTTTCTACATTGTTACATTAGCCTTATTCTAAAATGGATTGAATTGTTTTTTTTCCCCTCAATCTGCACATTATACCCCATAATGACAAAGCAAAAACAGGTTTTTATACATTTCGCTGAAATATCACATTTCTATACATTTTAGACCCGTTGCTAGGAGACTCGAAATTGAGCTCAGGTGCATCCTGTTTCCACAGTGGCCTTCATCATTCTTAATTGGAAGAATTTAGAACCACCAAGACTCTTCCTAGAGCTGTCCGCCCGGCCAAACTGAGCAATCGGGGGAGAAGGGCCCCGATCAGGGAGGTGACCAAGAACACGATGGTCAATCTGATAGAGCTCCAGAGTTCTGCAGTGGAGATGGTTGTCCTTCTGGAAGGTTCTCCCATCTATGCAGCACTCCACCAATCAGGCCTTTATGATAGAGTGGCCAGACGGAAGTCACTCCTCAGTAAAAGGCACATGACAGCCTGCTTGGAGTTTACAAAAGGCCCCTAGAGGAATCTCAGACCATGAGAAACAATATTCTCTGGTCTGATGAAACCATGATTGAACTCTTTAGCCTGAATATCAAGCGTCACATCTGGAGGATGGCACCATCCCTACAGTGAGGCATGGTGGTGGCAGCATCATCATGCTGTCGGGATGTTTTTCAGCAGCAGGGATGGGAAAATAGTCAGGATCGAGGCAAAGATGACCAGAACAAAGTACAGAGAGAGATCCTTGATGAAAACCTGCTCCAGAGCACTCAGGATCTCAGACTGGGAAAGGTTCTCCTTCCAACAGGACAACGACACTAAGCACACAGCCAAGACAACGCAGGAGTGGCTTCGGGACAAGTCTCTGAATGGCCCAGCCAGAGCGCGGACTTGAACCCGATCCAACCTGACAGAGCTTGAGAGGATCTGCAGAGAAGAAATGGTAGAAACTCCCCAAATACAGGGGTGCCAAGCTTGTAGCGTCATACCCAAGAATACTCGGCTGTAATCGCTGTCAAAAGTGCTTTAACAAAGTACTGAGTAAAGGGTCTGAATAGTTATTTAAATGTGATATAGAAATTTGCAAACATTTCTAAAAACCTGTTTTTGCATTGTCATTATTGAGTATTGTGTGTAGATTGATGAGGGGGGGAAAAAAACTATTAAATCCATTTTTGAACAAGGCTGTAAAATAACAAAATGGGGAAAAAGTCAAGGTGTCTGAATACTTTCCTTTAATCAATGGATGTACACCTCAAACTAAATGCTATCTACAGAGAGAAGCAGCAGTTATGTGGATGTGAACTTTGGTCTAGTTAAACGTTTTTACAGCTCCTGGCCTGGTCTCCACTCCTTGAGGGCATGAGGCAGTGGGAGAGCAGGGGATGGTAAGGGGCAATTCAGTACATATTACTGAATACTTTAAAGGGCTATTTTCTATGAAGAACCCATTTATCAGGGTTAGTTATCAGAATCTTTGCTTTAATCCTCTAAAAAGGTTCTTCCTTGAACTCTCTATGAAGGGTGCAAAGCCTTATTTGCATGTTTACCAGTGTACCTTTCGAGTGATCTCGGTGGCCTTGTGGTTAGTGTCCGCCCTGAGATTGGAAGGTTCAGAGTACCATCCTTGACTGAGTCATACCAAAGACAGTAAAAATGGGACCCTCTGCTTGGCACTTAGCTATAGATAGATTGGGGGGGGGATAAGGCCCTGTGCCAAGGGGGTGTATGTGTACATCACGCTACAGAAACAGGAGATCGGCTCCTGCTCATATGAGCTGTTCCGGGCTCGCACAAGCCAAGGGTACTTACTTAACTTTGAGTGAATTGTACAGTTACTGTGTTTGTTGGTGACAGAGACATGGTTGTTGCATTCAATGGCCTTCACCAAGTGAGAACCTAAATGAATTGTCATTAAAACTTCTTAGGGCCGAGATCCCGCTAACGGGATCGATATGACAACAGCCAGTGAAAGTGCAGGGCGCCAAATTCAAAACCAGAAATCCCATAATTAAAATTCCTCAAAAACATAGAAGTATTTCACACCATTTAAGATGCACTTCTTGTTAATCCCACCACAGTGTCCAATTTCAAATAGGCTTTACGGCGAAAGCACCAAATGATTATGTTAGGTCAGAGCCAAGTCACAGAAAAAACGGCAATTTTTCCAGTCAAAGAGAGGAGTCACAAAAATCTGAAATAGAGATAATCACTAACCTTTGATGATCATCAGATGACACCCATAGGACTTCATGTTACACAATACATGTATGTTTTGTTCGATAAAGTTCATATTTTGGCACGTGATGTTCAGTAGTTCCAAAAGCATCTGGTGATTTTGCAGAGAGCCACACCAATTTACAGAAATACTCATTATAAATGTTGATGAAGTGTTATGCATGGAACTTTAGATACACTTCTCCTTAATGCAACTGCTGTGTCAGATTTAAAAAAAGATTTACAGAAAAGCAAACCATGCTATAATCTGAGTACGGTGCTCAGAGACCAAACAAGCCAAAAAGATATCTGCCATATTGTGCAGTCAACATTAGTCAGAAATAGCATTGTAAATATTCAGTTACCTTTGATGATCTTCATCAGAATGCACTCCCAGGAATCCCAGTTCCACAATAAATGTTTGTTTTGTTCGATAATGTTCATCATTTATGTCCAAATAGCTACTTATGTTAGTGCATTTTGTAAACAAATCTTAAGTCACGAAGCGCGTTCACTAGGAGCAGACAAAATATCAAAACGTTCCATTACAGTCCTTAGAAACATGTCAAATGATGTATAGAATCAATCTTTAGGATGTTAACATAAATCTTCAATAATGTTCCAACCGGAGAATTCCTTTGACTGTAGAAATGCAATGGAACGCGAGCTACCGCTCACGTGAACGAGCGTCCCGAACTCAAAGCATTCTGCCAGACCTGACTCATTCCCCTCTCATTCACCCCACTTTACAGTAGAAGCATCAAACTAGGTTCTAAAGACTGACATCTAGTGGAAGCCTTAGGAAGTGCAACACGACCAATATCCCACTGTATCTTCGATAGGCAAAGAGTTGAAAAACTACAAACCTCGGATTTCCCACTTCCTGGTTGGATTTTTTCTCAGATTTTTGCCGGCCACATGAGTTCTGTTATACACAGACATCATTCAAACCGTTTTAGAAACTTCAGAGTGTTTTCTATCCAAATATGCATATATTAGCAGCTGGGACTGAGTAGCAGGCAGTTTACTCTGGGCACCTTATTCAGCCAAGCTACTCAATACTGCCCCCAGCCATAAGAAGTTAAACTCTTTATGATAATACATTACATATATCAAAATGCCTAACTTTGACAGTCTAGTTTTACCCAAACACACTGGTCAAAACTTCTGGTTTGCAGGCCACATCAGACATGCAAGTCACATTATGCTCACTTGCAAGTTATGTTTTTTTTGCTATTGGAATTCCAGAGTAAGGATACCCAACAATTGGAACGTTTAACCCCCACACAACCTGCAGTTGAAATGACTGCAAAGGTAGGGAGGATTTAGAAATGAGACTACTTAAACCATCTAAACTGGAACAACCATCTCAGTAACAGGGTGCAATAAATCCAACTACTCACAGATAGGAATAGTTTAGAAACATGCATGTTATTGTTTGTTTGAGAAGCATAAGATGAATCCATCAATGTAGCTGTCAAGCACAAATGATTCAAAAATCAACCTCCAGAAATATGATAATGGGTGTGTTTGAGTATTTCTAAGTGTGTTACTCTACACAGAGTAACAATGACCCAATCACACTCAACTCTGGGTATTAACACCAACACTGGGGTTATTTTACACCACTTAATTTAACTCCTGAATCAACTCTAGAAATGTTACACTGAAAAGTCATCACTAGGTAACACTTGCCAATTTGCTGTGTACAAATACTGTATTCCCATGTAGGTACAGTTAAACACTCACATCTTTAAAAACAAACTTCGTAAAAATCCAAATAACTTCACAGATCTTCATTATAAAGGGTTTAAACACTGTTTACCATGCTTGTTCAATGAACCATAAACAATTAATGAACATGCACCTGTGGAACGGTCGTTAAGACACTAACAGCTTACAGACAGTAGGCAATTAAGGTCGCAGTTATGAAAACTTAGGACACTAGAGGCCTTTCTACTGACTCTGAAAAACACCAAAAGAAAGATGCCCAGGGTCCCTGCTCATCTGCGTGAACGTGCCTTACACGGAGCCCAAACCGGCTGCACGTGTGCGCCATCATGCATAAATGTATTTTGTCCCCCCACACCAAACGCGATCAGGACACGCAAGTTAAAATATCAAAAACTCTGAACCAATTATATTAATTTGAGGACAGGTCGAAAAGCATTAAACATTGATAGCAATTTAGCTTGCACTTGCCAGCTAATTTGTCCTGGGATATAAACATGGAGTTGTTATTTTACCTGAAATGCACAAGGTCCTCTACTCCACCAATTAATCCACACATAAAACAGCCAACCAAATCATTTCTAGTCATCCCTCATCCTTCCAGGCTTTTTCTTCTCTTGACTTTATATTGCAATTGGCAACTTTCATAAATGAGGTGCATTACCGCCACTGACCTGTTTCATCTTCAGTCACCCACGTGGGTATAACCAATGAGGAGATGCCACGTGGGTACCTGCTTCTATAAACCAATGAGGAGATGGGAGAGGCAGGAATTGTGGCATGAACTGCGTCAGAAATAGAACTGACTTCTATTTTAGCCCAAGGCAACGCAGACGCTCGTTGGCGCGCGCAATAACTGAATGACATAGATTTCTACATTTATTTTTCAACACTCACGCACACGACACAAGCGGTGTAGTCAGCCTGTTAGGCATGTTGCAAGGAGGCATGAGGACTGCAGATGTGGCCAGGGCAACAAGTTGCAATGTCCGTACTGTGAGACGCCGAAGACAGCGCTACAGGGAGACAGAATGGACAGCTGATCGCCCCCGTAGTGGCACACCATGTTTAACAACACATGCACAGGATTGGTACAGCCGAACATCACACCTGCGGGACAGGTACAGGATGGCAACAACAACCAGGAACACACAATCCCTCCATCAGTGCGCAGACTGTCCACAATGGGCTGAGAGAGGCTGGACTGAGGGCTTGTAATAAGGCCTGTTGTACGGCAGGTCCTCACCAGACATCACCGGCAACAACGTCGCCCATAGGCACAAACACACCGTCGCTGGACCAGACAGTACTGGCAAAAAGTGCTCTTCACTGACAAGTTGCGAAGAGCCCGGATCTCAATCCCATTGAGCACGTTTGGGACCTGTTGTGGCTAGGGCCATTCCCCCCAGAAATGCCCGGGAACTTGCAAGTGCCTGGTGGAAGAGTGGGGTAACATCTAACAGCAAGAACTGGCAAATCTGGTGCAGTCCATGAGGAGGAGATGCGCTGCAGTACTTAATGCAGCTGGCGGCCACACCAGATACTGACGGTTACTTTTGACCCCTCTTTGTTCAGGGACACATTATTCCATTTCTGTTAGTCACATGTCTGTGGAACTTGTTCAGATTATGTCTCAGTTGTTGAATCTTGTTATGTTCATACAAATATTTACACATGTTAAGTTTGTTGAAAATAAACGCAGTTGACAGTGAGACAACGTTTCTTTTTTTGCTGAGTTTACAATTACTCAAACTCTTGATGTAAAAATTCAACGCTGAGGTAAACACATGCTCAGGAACTATTTAAAAGAAAGATTCAGAAGGGCCCTATAACCCTTAACCTACATACAGTGGGGAGAACAAGTATTTGATAACCTGCAAAATCGGCAGTGTTTCCTACTTACAAAGCATGTAGAGGTCTGTAATTTATATCATAGGTACACTTCAACTGTGAGAGACGGAATCTAAAACAAAAATCCAGAAAATCACATTGTATGATTTTAAAGTAATTAATTTTATTGCATGACATAAGTATTTGATCACCTACCAACCAGTAAGAATTCCAGCTCTCACAGACCTGTTCGATTTTTCTTTAAGAAGTCCTCCTGTTCTCCACTCATTACCCGTATTAACTGCACCTGTTTGAACTCGTTACCTGTATAAAAGACACCGGTCCACACACAATCAAACAGACTCCAACCTCTCCACAATGGCCAAGACCAGAGAGCTGTGTAAGGACATCAGGGATAAAATTGTAGACCTGCACAAGGCTGGGGTGGGCTACAGGACAATAGGCAAGCAGCTTGGTGAGAAGGCAACAACTGTTGGCGCAATTATTAGAAAATGGAAGAAGTTCAAGATGATGGTCAATCACCCTCGGTTTGGGGCTCCATGCAAAGTCCCCCTGCTCAAGCCAGTGCATGTCCAGGCCCATCTGAAGTTTGCCAAAGACCATCTGGATGATCCAGGGGAGGAATGGGAGAAGGTCATGTGGTCTGATGAGACAACAATAGAGCTTTTAGGTCTAAACTCCACTCGCCGTGTTTGGAGGAAGAAGGATGAGTACAACCCCAAGAACACCATCCCAACCGTGAAGCATGGAGGTGGAAACATCATTCTTTGGGGATGCTTTTCTGCAAAGGTGAAAGGACGACTGCACCGTATTGAGGGGAGGATGGATGGGGCCATGTATCGCGAGATATTGGCCAACAACCTCCTTCCCTCAGTAAGAGCATTGAAGATGGGTTGTGGCTGGGTCTTCCAGCATGACAACGACCAGAAACACACAGCCAGGGCAACTAAGGAGTGGCTCCGTAAGAAGCATCTCAAGGTCCTGGAGTGGCCTAGCCAGTCTCCAGACCTGAACCCAATAGAAAATCTTTGGAGGGAGCTGAAAGTCCGTACTGCCCAGCGACAGCCCCGAAACCTGAAGGATCTGGAGAAGGGGGCCAAAATCCCTGCTGCAGTGTGTGCAAACCTGGTCAAGAACTACAGGAAACGTATGATCTCTGTAATTGTAAACACAGATTACTGTACCAAATATTAAGTTCTGCTTTTCTGATGTATCAAATACTTATGTCATGCAAATTACTTAAATCATACAATGTGATTTTCTGGATTTTTGTTTTAGATTCAGTCACTCTCACAGTTGAAGTGTACCTATGATATAAATTACAGACCTCTACATGCTTTGAAGTAGGAAACACTGCTGATTTTGCAGGTTATCAAATACTTGTTCTCCCCACTGTACATACATACATACATACATACATACATACATACATACATAGCCAAGACAGAGATGGGAAATAAAGAGTGCGAGAGAGAGAAACCCACTGGGCACACGCTGGTTGAATAAATGTTTCCACGTCATTTCAATGAAATTGAAACAACTTGGAATAGACATTGAATTGACGTCTGTTCCCAGTGGGAAGAGAAGGACAGGGAGGGTCTAGGGTAACAAAAATGTTGATGTGAGCCAAAGAGAACGGAACATGGCAGAGAGCCAAAACACATATTTCCTGGAAATCCTATAGAGCATGGGAACGATCGCTGTAAAGCTGCTCAACTCTCAGTAACACAGCATGATAAGAGATGTTCCACGAATAGAGTGCCTTTATTTTACACTCAATTTAACAGCTGGATCACATACATCTACGCTTTAACTTAACCTCTCTGGTACAAGCACCTCGACAACAGCCAGTGAAATTGCAGGGCGCCAAATTCAAAACAGAAAGCCCATAATTAAAATTCCTTAAACATACAAGTATTTTACACCATTTTAAACATACACTTCTTGTAAATCCAGCCACAGTGTCCGATTTCAAATAGGCTTTACCGCGAAAGCTCAAACGATTATGTTAGGTCAGCACCTAGTCATAAAAAAACCATACAGCCATTTTCCAGCCAAGGCTAGGGCTCACAAAAGTCAGAAATAGCGATTAAATTAATCACTAAACTTTGATCTTCATCATATGGCACTCACAGGACTTCATATTACACAAATGTGCGTTTTGTTCGATAAAGTTCTTTATGTCCAAATACCTCCGTTTTGTTGGTGCGTTTAGTTCAGAAATCCAAAGGCACAATGCGCGCTCTCAACACCAAGACGAAAAGTCAAAAGTACAATAAATGATAGTAGAAACATGTCAAACAATGTTTAAAATCGATCCTCAGGGTGTTTTTGTCATAAATAATTAATCATATTTCAACCGTACAAAAGCTTTGTCAATGGAAAGGGTAAACAAGAAATGTGCGCTCCCGATCACGTGCTTGGTTCATGGATGGAAATTTCCACTGTCCTCTCATTGAAAGTGGTGTACCTCCCTCATTTTTCAGAGTAAAAGCCTGAAACAATGCCTAAAGACTGGTCACATGTTGAGGAAGCCATAGAGATCATGAACTGGGTTCTAAGTCTTTGTATGGTGGATAGGCTTTCAATGGAAAAACAGCCTTTCAAAATAATAGTACCTCCTGGCTGGATTTTCACCTGCCATATCAGTTCTGTTATACTCACAAACATTATTTTAACAGTTTTGGAAACTTTAGTGTTTTCTATCCAAATCTACTAATTATATGCATCTCCTAGCTTATGGGCCTGAGTAGCAGGCAGTTTAATTTGGGCACGCTTTTCATTCGGAGGTGAAAATACCACCTGCCCAAGACAGGTTAACCATGTTAAAAATGATAATATTAGTGTTACCCTGTTACCCATACATAGAAAGGCTAGACATTTTTTTACAATGTTTTTGTTGCCCCTCCCTTTTGCACACAACAAGCATCCATTCCCCCTGTCACAAGGGAAGGAATGGCTAATTTTAAAATGCTACTTTAATTGTCACCCATTATAGGTCATTTTTTGTAATTTAGCCTCTGGAGATGGAAAAACATGTTATGAAGTTGCGCATGTGCTCTTTATGACAATGTAAAAAGTTTTAAATAAAATGTACAAAATTATACTACCCATATGAGTGAGTCAATCAGGAGGCCACAGAAGGGTATAAACATAAAATAAAATAATACAGTATATTACAAATACCTATGACTAATGCCACGTGCTAGTCGGAACTAGGAAACTGACATTTCTGACTTGCTAAACTCCTGAGTTTCCCACTTGGGAGGTATCAGAATCCTGAGTGGCTCAGTGGTCTAAGGCACTTCATCGCAGTGCTAGAGGCATCCCTACCGACCCGGATTCGATCCCGGGCTGTATCATAACAGGCCGTGAATCCCATAGGGCGGCACACAATTGGCCTAGCGTCCGGGTTAGGCCTTTATTGTAAATAAGAATTTGTTCTTAATTGACTTGCCTAGTTAAATAAAATAAAAACAAACAACAAAAAACACACACCAAAAAAAAATCGGCCAAAAGGAAGAGCTACGCAAATATGTTAATTTTAAGGGTCGTAGCCAAACCTGTGCCCCTGATTGGTTAGTGCCACTGTTTCTAGGGGATGGTCACAAAATGTCCAACTAGGAGCAAAAGTTTATGCCCCCTTGACTATAGGCCCAGAATAGGGGGATGGTGATGAGAGAATGTAAACCCTATTTTAACCCTGCAGGAGTGGCTATGTTCACTGAAAAATAGTAATTTGCATGTCTCCGAAGGCACTGTTTCTTTAGAACTTAACTAATAGGCGTTTTAATCCATACACCATTGTCAATCAATGATTCACTTTGAGACCTACATCTATTTAAGAGTGCTTGATTCGATCAGAAGAACACCGAAAGGAATAAATAAAAAATTATACATGTATTCAAAAATACCTGACTTCAAACTGAACAATAAGAACCCCTAGAAACAAAGTATCTGCCTCTTCAGTGAATAAGGAACACAGAGATCCATGAACATGTTTTATCAGTCTTTCATGTAATCAGTGTCTCAGGAAGATTTGCAATATAAATACCGTGCTTTTGTTTCCCCAGAAAATGTAAAAGGGAGAGTTGCTCACCCATTGTTCTGGTCAGATTTTTTTTCATAAAAAGCATGAAACATGCAGCCTGTTCCCGTTAAATGTCCGCTTGTGTGATCTGGTGGATTCGCGAGGCTATGATACGTCATCGATCAACACACACACAAAAAAAAACGTTTTCAAACAGTAAACATTGATGATGATGTGGAAGTTGTGCTTACCTCGCTATTTCAGTGGACACCGGTTGAAATGAGCCCAAGCTACAAACCCCAGAGATCTTTCTCTCTTCCACCCCTCCCCCCAATTCTTCCAGCCCTTGTCACTGAAACCAGCGCTGATTGGTTCATTTCACTAGCCGTGTGTCTGTGGAACAATTATGATTGGTCAACTGTGGCTGATTAATCAACTGAGTGACTCAAATCAAGAGAGGAGAAAAAAGGCTGGATATAGCCTACAAGAGTACAAACTAGAGGATAGAGGCTACATAAAAATAAAAATAAATATTGACGTGTATTTTTGGACATTTGTAGTATTTACTACAGTGTTTTTGTATGGATAATACTGTAGTATTTACTATAGTATTCTACAGTATATTACAGTTTACAACAGAATTCTATAGTAAGTACTTGAAATATTCTATAGTAAACTTTACTATTTTTTCATGTGGGCAGTTATGAAGGATGGTTTAATTCAATTTAAGCAGGGAGTCCAATTGAGATCAAGGTCTCTTTTTCAAGAGGGCCCTGCATGATAAGATCAGCAGCAATTACACAAACATGTTAGACACAGATACTACAATCAAGGGAGCAGAATAAGAAACACACATTTTTTATAAATACAAAACACAATTATAAACTAGAAAATGACATTTCCTGAAGTGTGTGTGCTTTTGCGTTGTAGTCTTGAAGTAGGCTGAAACGGATCAAGAGCAGTGGCAAATCCAAATGTTGCCTTTGAAGTCTATGGAGCTTTTATGCAAATGTAATGGTCATAGTTCAAAATGTATAGATAGTGAAGGGTTGGCTGAGGACACACTTGATTGATCTTTATAAGGCCATATCAGGACATGTTCAGTATAACCTGTAATTTTCCATTCTGTTTAAGCTGTATTTTTCCACTGAGATAATAAAATGGCTTGAACGAATTGCAAAAATCGCTGAAGTTGGAGACTTTTATCTCCCTCACCAACTTCAAACATCAGCTATCTGAGCAGCTAACCGATCGCTGCAGCTGTACATAGTCTATTGGTAAATAGCCCACCCATTTTCACCTACCTCATCCCCATACTGTTTTATTTATTTACTTTTCTGCTCTTTTGCACACCAATATCTCCACCTGTACATGACCATCTGATCATTCATCACTCCAGTGTTAATCTGCAAAATTGTAATTATTTGCCTACCTCCTCATGCCTTTTGCACACATTGTATATAGACTCCCCCTTTGTTTTCTACTGTGTTATTGACTTGTTAATTGTTTACTCCATGTGTAACTCTTTGTTGTCTGCTCACACTGCTATGCTTTATCTTGGCCAGGTCGCAGTTGCAAATGAGAACCTGTTCTCAACTAGCCTACCTGGTTAAATAAAGGTTAAATAAAATAAAATAAATAAATAAAAGTTAGCTGGCCTTTCTCTGCTGGACACTAGCCAGGTAATGCACACTTGTTTTTAAAATTATAATTTTGTGTGGTTGCTTATGGAGCCTCTTCCAGGCACCAGCTCATTATATCCAATGTCATTCTGTGAATATTCCCTTTGAAACTTATCAGTCTCATATTACCCAAAGTCTGTAATATTGCATGTATACGTCATTCAAAATTACTATATAAACCCTGAGACTCAGAACAATCATTTTCCTTGGAGCCTATAGGGCCTTTGAGACATTTGGCTCAGCCATCTTAGCAAATTGCATCAGGCCTCTTTTGGGACATTAAATACATTTTCAGAAACTTGATGACTCATCTGAATTGTTGCCTTTAACACAGAATTCTCCCCCCTAAGCCTTCAATAGTATCAAAAGCATTTTGACAAGCAATGTACAATGCATTTGGAAAGTATTCAGACCCCTTTACTTTTTCCACATTTTGTTGCGTTACAGCCTTATTCTAAAATTGATGGCTTCGAGAGAAGTCTCTGAATGTCCTTGAGTGGCCCAGCCAGAGCCCGGACTTGAACATTTCTGGAGAGACCTGAAAATAGCTGTGCAGTGACGCTCCCCATTCAACCTGACAAAGCTTGAGAGGATCTGCAGAGAAGAATGGGAGAAACTCCCCAAATACAGGTGTGCCAAGCTTGTAGCGTCATACCTAAGACTCGAGGCTGTAATCGCTGCCTAAGATGCTTCAACAAAGTACTGAGTAAAGGGTCTGAATACTTATGTAAATTGTAATATCAGTTTATTTTTTAATACATTTGCAAAAATGTCTAAAAACCTGTCATTGTGGAAAAAGTCAAGCAGTCTGAATACTTTCAGAATGCACTGTACGTTGAGTCAGTCTGCACATTTAACGTTGGTTTGGCGTTTAAAACTAATCATGGCACAATGTTTACCATGTTAAAGCCCCCATGCAGTCTTTCTAATTGTATTTTTAAATCACTGCATGTCCAATACATCACTGTGGCCTATTTCATTAAAACAAATTTATTTCCCTGAGCCTCTTTTTGACCTTGAAATGCTCAGTCTGTGGGCATGTTGATACAAATTGTAGTATACAGTATTTACACGCACAGCCCTGAATGGCGGAGAGGATCGTCTAGACCAGGGGTAAGTAACTAGATTCAGCCATAGGCTGATTTTTGTGGGAGTGGATAGTCTGTTCCACAGCCCCCTGATGTCACAACTGCACTGAAACAGGTGGTCTCTAGACCCTCAGTCAGAAAGCTCTTGATGCTGGTCAGACCTGAGGAACCTGCCCCAATCACACACACGCTTAGACATACCGTCCGTCTGTCTGTAGAGGGTGGGAGACATAGGACAACACTATAGAAGGCAGATGACAGACACTCTAGTTCAGTTTCCACTGAGCCTACCGAGACACAATTGCATCACCACACAGATCCGTTATCATTCCTCTGTCTCTACTGGCAGCTTATACCAACAACTGTCCAACTCACTCTACCAACAGAATCACACCTCAGAAAATGTAGATAATTTCATAAACCTGAATAACAATGCAAACTAATCTAAAATCAGTTGGCTGTCACCCATAGATTGTACTCACCTGGTCCAGTGAGTGGATCAAGAAACCTGTGTCTTGCCTGTATATACTACCTGTTTATTACCTGTGCTAGCTGGTGTGGAAAACTTCTAAACTCCCAGAACCCAGGTTTTTGTGTAACCCCAGTCTGTAATGTAGTCTGAGTTAGTGAGAAGGACTTTGCTCCCTGTTAACTGAAACTCTGTCAGATGCAGGTCATAGTTTGGTACCCCACAGATAGCCCTTATCATGACTCCAATTCCATTACATTGGGTCATTGGACGTCCCCTGCAGCCTTGTGAGTGAAATGTCCCGACACAAATATGCCTCTCACACGACAGTTCTGGAAACATTTGCAACTTAACTTTTCATATGAACGAGAAAGATTATTTCTTGCTGGTATGAAAGTTAAGATACAAAGGTTTCCAAAACCGTATCATTGATGTTTCTAAACGTTAAAACAGCCTCGGGAAAGAAGTTCACATGGAGCCAGCTGGTCCATACCTTCAGCTGAGAACCGAAAGGGAGGCTGGCTGAGCCGCTCCACAGTGTGCTTGTGGTGCTCCCCCATGTTAGATTTCAGGATGCATTCTTGGAATAACTGGATCTGTAAGCTGTAGTGAGACATTCTTTCAGGTCAAACTTTCTAATTCCTTGAGGACTTTAACTTTTCCCTAAGAGGCCTGTCCTGCACACATAGACTCTGACCAGCATATTAGCAGAGTAAAGAAACTTCACAAATCAGGAAGTGAACAAAAAGCAGAGTATGGGAGTGTCCTATAGGTCAGTGGTTCTCAAACCTCTCCTCAGGGACCCTCAGACATTTCACTATGTTGTTGTAACTCTGAACTAGCTCACCTATTTTAACGGCTTGATGATTAGTTGCCAAGTTGAATCAGGTGTGCTAGCTTTGGAATAGATCAAATACAAGGAACAGCTGGGATCCCGGAGGAGAGGTTTTGAGAACCACTGCTATAGGCTAACCCTTTTCTGACATACTTAAATAACCCTGAGGGTTGCTACTAGCCTACATAACTCTATTTCATCTACCTATGGGAAGAAGCTGAAACTCATAAACATAATGAACTCATCTCACCATCCACCATTTTACCTTCAGCTTGTTTTGACAGAATCCTCTTGAAGGGGTGGACATGTAAGATAAAGTCTAGACCAGAATACTGACAGCAAGGAATAACAACGTATTTATAAATGTTTCTTTTCACACAGAAACCATCAACAAAACACCAAATGATGGAATTTCTTGTGGAAGAATGGTGTCGCATTCCTTCAATAGAGTTCTAAACACTTGTAGAATCTATGTCACAGTGCATTAAAGCTGTTCTGGCTTGTGGTGGCCCAACACCCTATTAATACATTTTATGATAGTGTTTCTTTTATTTTGTCAGTTACCTGCATGGTTAGTGTGAATATTTCTGAAGTACATGTCACCTGTGTGGTCTTGAAGGGCTAGAACATGCATTCAAACTGGGTGAAGATGGCGCGGCGTTCCCTGGGCTGGTGATACTGTACTGGTAGGCGGTGACAGGACCCCACAGTACCCTCTTGAACAGGGGGTAGTCAGTGAAGAACAGCCAGGCCAGGCTGGGCCCGACCCCCACCTCCCCGTATTGTCATCCATGTAGGACACAAAGTCCACCTGCAGCGGCACCAGCTTGGATATGATGTAGCTGTGGACAGGACAGATTAACAGAGCAACAGAGCTTGGCTAGAACAAATTGATGCCCGGCCCCCCATGGCCATCAGTCTCCCAGTCTGACCAAGCGGGACTGCATGTCTGCCTGGGTCATGATGGCTACCAGGGCATGGATGAAGCCCACCATGGCCAGGGTGGTGGGAACACATGCTTGTACAGCCCCACCCGGTGGCCAGACTTATGCATTAAGTTGGGAGGCAGGAATTGAAAGTCGTAGTTGTGCCTGTAGTGAACACAATCACATCCACCTAGCAAACACACAACTGGACCTTCTTAAAAATAGTGAAATACAAAAAAGTATCCTTTTTAAACAAAACTATACAAAATAAATTCACGTCACCAAATAACTGATTAAAACACACTGTTTTGCAATGAAGGGCTATAGTAGCCTCAACAGCACTCTGTAGGGTAGCACCAGGGTGTAGTCGGAGGACATTTATTTTCCATCCTCTTCTGGGTACATTGACTTCAACACAAAACCTAGGAGGATCATGGTTCTCACCCCCTTCCATAGACTTACACAGTAATTATGACGACTACTGGAAGATGTCCTCCAACCTATCAGAGCTCTTGCAGCATGAACTGACATTGTTGTGAATCCAATCAAAGGATCAGAGAATGAATCTAGTACTGAAAGGATAAGCTACAGCTAACTAGCACTGCAGTGCATAAAATGTGTTGAGTAGGTGACTCAATGAAAGAGAAAGACAATAGGTGAACGTTTTTTAACACATTTCTTAAATTAAGGTGAAGCAGCAGATAGAGACATTTTGTAGTATTTTTTAAAATTTACTTTCACTTACGCTAGCTAATGCAGTTAATTTAGCCTATTCAACAACCTGACTCAAACAGAGAGGAAGGACATTTATGTTAGCTAGCTGGCTAACATAAATGTATACAACAGTCTTTGCTTTCGGTTTTATTAATTTATTGCCAACGGGACCTGCTGATGTAACTGCTAAACTGCTTGCTGTAAACTGTACTGCATGACTCTACACCATGGATTGGATTGTGGGTTTACTAAAGTCTTACTATAGTAGCTATGTTGACTATGATGTTAGCTAATATGGTGACAACAATATAGGCTGTGTGTATCGGTTATGGTATGATGTTTGTTTGTTTTTGCCTGGTCACAGACAGCTGTTGTGTTGTGCACTGAAGTCCACAAGCGAAGGGAAAATGTGAGAGGAGGGGAGCGCGTAGATGCTGTTTGTATGGCGACTATGAAAGTGAACTGTGTGTGCGGGTGATCAGGGGTGTATTCATTCCACCAATTCTGTTGCAAAAAGTTTCTTAAACGGAAGCAAATGGATAGAAACGGGGATGGACCTAACTGAATTTGTCCAATAGAAACTCGTTTTAGTTCAACTAAACTCTAGATCAGCTAGATACAGGCAAGTGTGTGCATGTTTCACTGTCTGTCAACTTGATTACTCCAATTTGTCTCTAGACCTACACTAAACTTGAATTTGTAGGCTAGGTTCTAACAACCTCATGATGGGTATAGGGCAAATTTGAGTAAGGTTTAGCCTACTACATCAATCAATGTTACATTAAGCTGAGTGAATGGAATATGAATCACAGTCTGATTTCGAGGCAACCTAAGGCTGTACAATTTGTTGTTTTGCAAACCAACGCTGTAAGAGCTAAGAAATGCTGTATGCATTTTCTGTTATGGTTATTGATTCAATAATCATTTAGTTGTTCATCGAACAAAATAGTTGGCTACATTTGCCTGTACATCACATTGCCTGCGTATATACAGCATTGATTCCTACCTAGTCTGAACTACCTACCAGAAAGACAATGAATATCCAGCATGGCCAGTCAAGTAAAAAATTGCTAATCTACATGACACATTGGTGGGCCATAAAATCATGACTCATTCGATGGTTTAATTAGCATGAAATGTTACACCACCACATCCTATAATTTGGAAAGTATTCTGACTCCTTGACTGTTACAGCCTCATTATACAATTGATAAAATTGATAAAATTATTTTATCCTTTATCCTTTACTCAATACTTTGTTGAAGCACCTTCTGGCAGCGATTACAGCCTTGAGTCTTCTTGGGTATGATGCTACAAGCTTGGCACACCTTTATTGGGGAGTTTCTCACACTCTTCTCTGCAGATCCTCTTAAGCTCTGTCAGGTTGGATGGGGAGTGTCGCTGCACAGCTATTTTCAGGGTCTCTCCAGAGATGTTTGATTGGGTTCAAGTCCACTCCTGCATTGTCTTGGCTGTGTAATTAGGATCGTTGTCCTGTTGGAAGGTGAATCTTTGCCCCTGTCTGAGGTCCTGATCGCTCTGGAGCAGGTTTTCATCAAGGATCTCTCTGGACTTTTCTCCATTAATCTTTCCCTCGATCCTGACTAGTCTCCATGTCCCTGCCGCTGAAAAACATCCCCACAGCATGATGCTGCCACCACCATGCTTCACTGTAGAGATGGTGCCAGGTTTCCTCCAGATGTGAAGTTTGGCATTCAGGCCAAAGAGTTCAATCTGGTTTCTTATGGTCAGAGAGTGTTTAGGCAAACTCCAAGGGGGCTGTCATGTGCATTTACCGAGGAGTGGCATCCGTCCGGCCACCCTACCATAAAGGCCATAAACGCCTGTTTGTTGGAGTGCTGCAGAGATGGTTGTCCTTCTGGAAGGTTCTCCCATCTCCACAGAGGACCTCTGGAGCTCTGTCAGTGAACATTGGGTTCTTGGTCACCTCCCTGACCAAGGCCCTTCTCCCCTGATTGTTCAGTCTGGTTGGGCGGCCAGCTCTCGGAGGAGTCTTTGTGGTTCCAAACTTCTTCCATTTAAGAATGATGGAGAACACTGTGTTCTTGGAGACCTTCAATGCTGTAGAAATATGTTGGTACCATTCCCCAGAGCTGTGCCTCAATACAATCTTGTCTCTGTGCTCTACGGGCAACTCCTTCGACCTCGTGGCTTGGTTTTTGCTCTGACTTGCACTCTCAACTGTGGGACCTTATATAGACAGGTGTTTTCCTTTCCAAATCATGTCCAATCAATTGAATTTACCACAGGTGGACTCCAATCAAGTTGTAGAAACATTTCAAGGATGATCTATGGAAACAGGAGGCACCTGAGCTCAATTTCTGAATACATAAAACATTTCTGTGTTTTATTTTTTATACTTTTCTAAAAACCTATTTTCACTTTGTCATTTTGGATTATTGTGTGTAGATTAATGGGGAAAACATTTAATTTAATCCACTTTAGAATAATGTTGTAACGTAACAAAATGTGGAAAAAGTGAAGGTCTGAAAACTTTCCGAATGCACTGTATGTAAAAGGACACTGTTGTGACCAACACTAACTTATTTGATGGTACTGCCTCTACATTTAGCTGTAGTCAACTCAGTGCCAACAACCCCCCACAGACTCGTCCCTCCTTTCTCACAACCAACCAAGCAAGAGTATCTCCAGGAACATCAGTGCAAAGGGCTTGGTAAGAAACATGTGCATACACAGTGGCAGACGTTACGCTCTTTACAAGTATTTTGAGTATACTTGAGAAATTAATATACAATTACATTTAGAAAATATTACCTACCTTCGCTCTCTCAGGTGAGTCCAAGGCCCGTATATTACCTCGCTTTTCTCGCTCATCTGAGACCATGGCCAGTATATTACCTACCTCTTTGCTCTCTCTCAGGTGAGACCATGGCCAGAAAATTACCTACCTCTTTGCTCTCTCAGGTGAGACCATGGCCAGAAAATTACCTACCTGTTTGCTCTCTCTCAGGTGAGATCATGGCCAGAAAATTACCTACCTCTTTGCTCTCTCTCAGGTGAGACCATGGCCAGTAAATTACCTACCTCTTTGCTCTCTCTCAGGTGAGACCATGGCCAGTAAATTACCTACCTCTTTGCTCTCTCTCAGGTGAGACCATGGCCAGAAAATTACCTACCTCTTTGCTCTCTCAGGTGAGACCATGGCCAGAAAATTACCTACCTCTTTGCTCTCTCTCAGGTGAGATCATGGCCAGAAAATTACCTACCTCTTTGCTCTCTCTCAGTTGAGACCATGGCCAGTAAATTACCTACCTCTTTGCTCTCTCTCAGGTGAGACCATGGCCAGAAAATTACCTACCTCTTTGCTCTCTCAGGTGAGACCATGGCCAGAAAATTACCTAACTCTTTGCTCTCTCTCAGGTGAGATCATGGCCAGAAAATTACCTACCTCTTTGCTCTCTCTCAGGTGAGACCATGGCCAGTAAATTACCTACCTCTTTGCTCTCTCTCAGGTGAGACCATGGCCAGAAAATTACCTACCTCTTTGCTCTCTCAGGTGAGACCATGGCCAGAAAATTACCTACCTCTTTGCTCTCTCTCAGGTGAGATCATGGCCAGAAAATTACCTACCTCTTTGCTCTCTCTCAGGTGAGACCATGGCCAGAAAATTACCTACCTCTTTGCTCTCTCGGGTGAGATCATGGCCAGAAAATTACCTACCTCTTTGCTCTCTCAGGTGAGACCATGGCCAGAAAATTACCTCTCTCTTTGCTCTCTCTCAGGTGAGACCATGGCCAGAAAATTACCTACCTCTTTGCTCTCTCTCAGGTGAGATCATGGCCAGAAAATTACTACCTCTTTGCTCTCTCTCAGGTGAGTCCAAGGCCAGTATATTACCTCGCTTTTCTCGCTCATCTGAGACCATGGCCAGTAAATTACCTACCTCTTTGCTCTCTCTCAGGTGAGACCATGGCCAGAAAATGACCTACCTCTTTGCTCTCTCTCAGGTGAGACCATGGCCAGAAAATTACCTACCTCTTTACTCTCTCTCAGGTGAGACCATGGCCAGTATATTACCTCGCTTTTCTCGCTCATCTGAGACCATGGCCAGTAAATTACCTACCTCTTTGCTCTATCTCAGGTGAGACCATAGCCAGTAAATTACCAACTTCTTTGCTCTATCTCAGGTGAGACCATGGCCAGTAAATTACCTACTTCTTTGCTCTATCTCAGGTGAGACCATGGCCAGTATGTTACCAACCATCAATTAATTGATGGTGAATTGGTTAAATTCATAAACAGTGCGTATGTTATCACTAATTTACTCGTATCAATGTTTATTTGGTATATGCACAGGATACAGTGGGGTGTATACGGGAATATGACATTGCATTGTACTGTGTACTATTGAAGTAACAATTTGTTTAATGAACTCAGACTCGTCCCACTACCAAGCAAGCAAGAGTTTCTCCAGGAACATCAGTGCAAAGGGCTTGGTAAGAAACTTTTGTTCATACAGAATGGTAGATATTACACTTGTTACAAATATTTGACCTTTTCCTGATGAAACTTGAGAAATGAATATACAATTACATTGAGTTACAATCAATACTTTATTTGTGATTTCAATGCATTCCAGTGATTATTTCTCCCTCTTCAGCATCAACACTGCCGGAGTAACAGAACCTTGGATGACTTGGACTACTTGCGGCATTTAACATTAAACATTTAAAAACGAATCACAAATCTTTTGTGTAAAAATCAACAGTTGTGCACTAGGGCCTCCCACTCCTCTTTCTATTCTGGTTAGAGCCAGTTTGCGCTGTTCTGTGACGGGAGTAGTACACAGCATTGTACGAGATCTTCAGTTTCTTGGCAATTTCTCGCATGGAATAGCCTTAATTTCTCAGAACAAAAATAGACTGACGAGTTTCAGAAGAAAGTTCTTTGTTTCTGGCCAAGTCTCTAATCAAACCCACAAATACTGATGCTCCAGATACCGTCTTGGCCGGCAGCCTTGCAAGGTTTAATACTTTTAAATGTCTTACTCATGTCGGCCACAGAGAAAGAGGGTTCGCAGTCCTTGGTAGCGGGCCGTGTCGGTGGCACTCTATTATCCTCAAAGTGGGCAAAGAAGGTGTTTTGTTTGTCTGGAAGCAAGACGACGGTGTCCGTGACGTGGGTGGTTTTCTTTTTGTAGTCTGTGATTGCCAGTAAACCCTGCCTAATGCGTCTCGTGTCTGAGCCGTTGAGTATTTGTGTCTGAGTATTTTTACTAAAGTACTTTATACCACTGTCTATGGCTGACATTTTCCTCCATCCAACAGGTCTAAGCTATCCTGTGCATTATAGGTTGACATTGGGAAATGAGCAGAACTGCATGTTTTTTCCCTTAAGATTACCATGTGCCAGACAAAAAAAACAAAAATGGTTGTTCATCTTTAAAAAATAGTTTATTTATTAGGGTGTTTTGGATTTTCAGAGTTATGTAATTAGAGTTATTTGATATCCTGTTGTGTGAAGAGAGAATGGATTGATTCCAAAAGGACAACTTTAGAAATGTCTCTACAGTATTTTAAAATGAACATAAGTCACCGTATAGAGACCCCCTGCTTCTCAGGGGCTGGGGGTGTCAAACATAGTTCAATATGTAGGGAATAGGTTGCCATTTGGGCTTCAACCGTTTTCTATGTATCTGTTACGTTACATTGGAGTTGGGGTTGTGCTATGACCAGTGTAATTTGAACATAACCATCATATGACTTGATGGCCCATAGTCCACCTATATGTCGTGCAGATGAGTGTTACGGAGTCTAGTTGATAGGTAATCGACTAGCCGGACTGTTCTCCGGACTCCGCTTGTAGGGATTTGTACAATGCTTGATCAAGGCTATTGAACTTGGTGTCTGTCTTTATTCCTTGAACTGCAGCTTCTTCAGGCCAAGACAAAGCTTAACTGATCGGCAGCGCTCCATCAGTGCCAGGAGCTTCACATCGTGGTCGCGTTCTGCTTCTTCGTCTGTGTTACTACAGCCTACGATCAGGACATCATCGGCGATGGGTTCAATACCCTTGAGCCCAGCCAGTAACTTGTGCTGCTTGCGTTGGTATACCTCAGGCGCCACTCAGATACCAAACGGGAGCTTGAGCCAATGTTTCCGACCCCATGGGGTCCAGAAGGTAGTCATGAAGCTGCTTGCATCGTCCAGCTTGCATTGAAGGAATGCATCTCGGGCATCAACCAAGGTGAAAATCCTGGCCTTGGAAAGCTTATAGAGGACATCCTCTAGTGTTGGCATGATGTAGTGGGATCGTTTCAGTGCTTGGTTCAGATGCAGACCCTCAGCTTCTCTGTCACTATGACCATATTGCTGGTTCAGTCACAGATGTCATGTGGCCATCGGCCTCATACTTGTTCAGCTGGGCCTTCACAGCCACTTTCATTGCAATGGGCACAATGCGAGGAGCACACTGGACTGGAGTGACTGTCTCATCCAATTCAAAGTGTACCTCCACAGGCACTGATTCAACAGGCCTGTTGAATACATCGTCATATCTGCTGAGTAGTTGTTCTTTGGACAGGGGTCCATGCTGGACATGCTCCACAATGTGCAGGTCATTTGGTACGGTGAACTGCATCAGTCCCAGGCGTTCGCATGTAGAGCCTGAGAGGAGAGGATGTTGACTGGTTTTCACAATCTCAAACTCCAGCTTGTGATTGCGTCCCCGAATAACACATTTGGTCTCAAAGATGCCCATAGAGCACATTAGTTCTCCTGAGTACAGCTTTAGTCTAGTGTCGCTGGGCAATAGATGTGTGTCCAGGACTACCTGACATGATGACTCCTTGCTGTCCCCAGTCCACCTGGCCGTGCTGCTGCACCAGTTTCAACTGTTCTGCCTTATTATTATTCAACCATGCTGATCATTTATGAACATTTGAACATCTTGGCCATGTTCTGTTATAATCTCCACCCGGCACAGCCAGAAGAGGACTGGCCACCCCACATAGCCTGGTTCCTCTCTAGGTTTCTTCCTAGGTTTTGGCCTTTCTAGGGAGTTTTTCCTAGCCACCGTGCTTCTACACCTGCATTGCTTGCTGTTTGGGGTTTTAGGCTGGGTTTCTGTACAGCACTTTGAGATATCAACTGATGTACGAAGGGCTATATAAATACATTTGATTTGATTTTGTCAGATGCCAGATTGATTTTTGTCTTTGTAGCTCATTATGTTGCATGTAGCACCGGAATCCAGTTGACATTGTTGTTGCTTGTTGTGTAATCGTAGTGTCATGAACAATTTCTTCCCTCTTGAGTGTACAACTCCAATGGATTCATGCATGTAAATGTCACTTTCACTGTTCTGAACATTGAGTGACATCATCAACACAGTGAATATTGCCCTCACTCACCCTTCATTTGCTTTTGAAACACACTTTTGCAAAGTGATTATTAGTTCCACAAGCTCTGCATGGTTTTCTGTAGGCAGGGCAGTGCTCTTTGTGTGTGTATTCCCACAGTATTTACATGCTATGGGGCTCTCTGTGTTCACCGTTCGTGGTGAATTACTCTGCCTCGATTGGTTGTCTGAATGTCTGCCAGACTCCGCATGTAGGGATTTGTACAATGCTTGAACAAGGCTATTGAACTTGACATTGGTGTCTGTCTTTATTAATTCATCCAACATATCATACTGAAACAATGAGCCATTGTTTACTGACCACAGTGGGTTTTCATTGTCATTCTGGTGGGTAGTTCACACTCGGTAGGAATCAATGCTGTATATAGGCAGGCAATGTGCTGAACAGGCAAACATAGCTAACTATTTTGGTCGAATTACAAAACATAACAGAAAATGCATACAGCATTTCTTATCTCCCTTTCAGTTTTGGCGTTTGTACAACCACAACTTGTACAGCCTCGGGTTACCTCGAAAAGGTCTCTACCAGTATCTCCCTGAGAAATACATGTTTGTGTAATGTTACTGTGCCAAATGTTATAGCTAGATGCATTTTTTGGGGTGGTCCTTGGCCCAAAATTATGTTGACCACCTAGCTAACTAAGTTAGCACTACCATCTAAACAAAACACTATCATGTCAATAATCTGTATATCTAGCTTTAGCTAGCTAATGTCAGCTAGTTGAAATAAAGGCATTTGGCATCTTGTGGAGTTTATGCAGTGTAGCTACTTGATGCTATCATTTCATTTCCCTTGAGTACAAAACAGCCCGAATACAGAAGATGATAGCTAACTTGAACATTGAACACACTAAGGTTAGCAGGCTAAAAATGCAACCCAACACTTACCTAAGGTTACCAGTCCATGAGAATGGTGGCCATTTCTCTTCCACCTTTCAAAATTAATTCCTATGTTTATCCGGTTCCTGGATTGGTCATGAGCAATCTTTTTTTCGCTTCTTTTTCTCTTTTGACTTGAATTGATTCAGATCCAAGAACAGAGATGATGCATGTTGACTTCGTCTGCTCTGATTGTTTCTGGCAGCTGTAATGTTACATTTCAAGTTAATTTTACTTCCTCTCCAGCTCTGGGGAAGAGGGGTCATTCGTGTAGGCAGGATTGGCGCAAAGACACAGTTTACCCAGAAGGCCAGCCCAAGGCGGCTCAGTGAAAACATGACACAAGAAGAGGGGCGGCATAGTGTAGCCCACGACCTGTGGATAGCTGCTTTAAATTCTAAATGTTATTGGCCTAATTTTAGCAAAAACTAAACAAGAACGGCAAGTATAGAATTATCCCACATTGAACAAATCTACGGCCTCTCAGGCTTGCTTTCATTGACCACGTTTCCATCCATAGTTTGTATATAAATATGAACTTTATCGAACCAAACATACATGTATTGTGTAACATGAAGTCCTATGAGTGTCATCTGATGAAGATCATCAAAGGTTAGTGATTAATTTTCTCTATTTCTGCTTTTTGTGAGTCCTCTCTTTGGTTGGAAAAATGGCTGTGTTTTTCTGTGACTAGGTGCAGACCTAACATAATTGTTTGGTGTGCTTTTGTCGTAAAGCCTTTTTGAAATCGCACACTGCGGTGGGATTAACAACAAGTTTATATTTAAAATGGTGTAAAATACTTCTATGTTTGAGGAATTTTAATTATGCGATTTCTGTTGTTTTGAATTTGGTGCCCTGCACCTTCACTGGCGTTGTCATATCGATCCCGTTAGCGGGATTCAAGCCAGAAGTTATCTACAGATAGAATAAATTAATATAAACTTCACAGGGTGGTGAAAGTGCACAGTAATATTGATGCTAATTTCCAATACATATCGAGGGCCTTATTGATGCTTGACAAATAAAAATATGAATAATCTTGTGCAGACCAGCCTACCCGCACAACCTACTCGCACTGTTTATTCGAGCTGTTGACTAGAGCGCACGTGCCAGGACCAGAGGCACATGCTATTTAATGCAAGTTTGTAATTTTTTTTAGCCATTTTTCTCCCCAATTTCATGGTATCCAATTGTTAGAAGCTACTATCTTGTCTCATCTCCACAACTCCCGTATGGGCTCGGGAGAGACGAAGGTTGAAAGTCATGCGTCCTCCGATACACAACCCAACCAAGCCGCACTGCTTCATAACACAGCGCGCATCCAACCCAGAAGCCAGCCGCACCAATGTGTCGAAGGAAACACCGTGCACCTGGCAACCTTGGTTAGCGTGCACTGCGCCCGACACGCCACAGGAGTTGCTGGTGCGCAATGAGACAAGGATATCCCTACTGGCCAAACCCTCCCTAAACCGGACGACGCTAGGCCAATTGTGCGTCGCCCCACGGACCTCCTGGTCGCGGCCGGTTACGACAGAGCCTGGGCACGAACCCAGAGTCTCTGATGGCACAGCTGCTGCTGCAGTACAGTGCCCTTAACCACTGCGCCACCCGGGAGGCACAATGCAACCGTTTTTGTGTGAGGTAGTTGAAAATGTGATGGAAACAACTTTTAATCAGTACATGAAAATTTAAGCGGAAAAGTACTTTTTTTGTGCACTGTCATCACGCTCTGATTTTTAGACCCAACAAGTCTATTTGGTGGAAACACCATGGGTGGGAAAATGTGCATATTTTCTTTGTAGATTGTAGAATATTCGCAAGAAAATCTGTCGCCAATTGGATGAAAACTCTAGTTACTGAGAATTACTTATCTATAACTCCCGTTTCTATTGGATTTGGTTGGATCGCCCATAAAGCTGTCTACTGCACCTTTAAAGGGAGAGTTGCTCACACATTGCTTTGGTTTGATTACCTTTCTTCAAAATCATGAAAACATCATGGAACCACACAAATACATTTGTCAAACAGTAAACTTTGATGTTGAAGAAGTTGTGCTTACCTCTATTCCATTGGACACAGGGAGAATCTCAATTGTTTACCCCTTGCTTCCTCCCTCCTCACCTCCTCAAAACCAGTTGGATGAGAAAGAAAGGTCTCTCCCTTCTGACCTTCTCCAATGGGTTTTGAGAAGGAGGCAAGGAGATAGGAGTATGCAATTGAGATTCTCCCACAGGGGTGGAAACAAAGAGTCTCTATTAGACAATCTATTATATTGACAAGATAGTGGAGTGACCGCTCTAAGAATAGAAATACATGTCCTCATAGATGGAAGCGCTCTACTGTCTTTGATGGAAGGCAGGAGGCGATATCGTGTGGGACCATTCTAGCCAATGAGAGGGCAGATGTGTGTGAACATCAGGCAAGTCCAATATAAAGTTGTATTTTTTTTCAAAGTTGCCGAAATGCCACCTGTAAAGGCTTATATCAGTGCGTCCGTAACAACCTAACCATTATGAAACTTCTAATAGATCAAATAAGCCTCACATAGCAAATTAGCGATGCAAAAAATTGCTGACTAAATTTGACACTCCTTGACCTCTGACAAGGTGAAAAATCTGTTGATTAACCCTTAATTGCTACTGTGCCGCCATTGATAATGGCTGACCCTGGCTGTGACCCCATTCACCAAGGGTGTCTCAGGGGCAGTTGGGATATGCAAAAACACATTTCCATTTAACACATGGGTATAATACATTCTTGTACGTGTACACGTGAAACAGGATAAATATAATCACCCACCAAGTTATTTAGTATCTATTGTAAACCTGAATAACAATGCAAACCCATCTAAATCTGTTACCCATAGACTGTACTGACCTGGTCCAGTGAGTGGACCCAGAAGCCTGTGTGTTGCCTGCTGTGTTCGCTGGTGTGGAAAACCTCTAAACTCTCAGTCAAAACCCAGATTGTTATGTAACACCAGTCGTATGTCAGTCATGCAGTCAGGGGGATATACTTTGCTCTCTCTCAGCTGAAGTAGTTTTGACTGGAAAATGTCAAATGCAAATGTGCATTCGGTTCGGTTAAACATTTGCTATGAATGGTTGAATTGGAAAGAAAAACAATATTTATGAAATTTAATATGGGGTATTAAATTTAACAGAAGTTTTTTGTTCTACCCAGTTATACACAAAGAGCAGTCCAGTTACAATATTTAATAATATACTTCACAGCAGAGGAATGGCTCTGACAATCATGAAGATCACATGAGGAGAGGAGTGGAGGGTGGTGTTCAGAAAAGAGAGGAGGGAGGTGGTTTAGGATGAAAAGAGGGTGGTGTTCAGGCTCTCTGGGGGTTGAGGGTGGAGAGGAAGGAGGTGGAGGAAGATGGTGTTCAGGCTCTGGGGGTTGAGGGTGGAGAGGAGGGAGGTGGAGGAAAATGGTGTTCAGGCTCTCTGAGGTGTGAGTTTGGAGAGAAGGTAGGTGAAGGAGGAGGGTGGTTGGAGGTGGAAGTAGTAGGCTGCTGCTCCTCCCACCATCGCTGTGAGGCTGAGCTTTAGCAGACGGCCCGCCACAGAACATCCCTGTTTCTCCTCCACCTGGTACAAGGATGGGCAGAAGAACACATCATAGTATAATAACCTATTTGATACCAATGTACATTCATCTTAAATACAAATATCTTAGATGCATCTTCAGTATGAATATATAATAAATATGTCACCTGTCTGGTCTTGAAGGGCTGGAACATGCGTTCAAACTGGGTGAAGATGGCTCGGCGTGCCCCGGACCATTTCCCTGGGCCGGTGATACGGTATTGGTAGGCAGTGACGGGACCCCACAGAACCCTCTTGAATAGGGGGTAGTCAGTGAAGAACAGCCAGGCCAGGCTGGGTCTGACCCCCACCTCTCCAGCGATGTCATCCATGTAGGACACAAAGTCCACCTGCAGCGGCACCAGCTTGGATACGATGTAGCTGTGGACAGGACAGAGCAACAGTCATCAGTTATTAATTATTCAGGATATTGATTAGTAATACCCAGCTTTTATTTTTTTCATTTAATCCATTTTAGAATAAAGCTGTAACGTATCAAAATGTGGAAAGAGTCAAGGGGTCTGAATAATTTCCGAATGCATTGTATTCATGTATGCATGAAGCTTAGATATTATATGGCTTTGGGATGGACAGCCATCTCACTTCTTGTCCATGTCCTTGGTGTCGCACTCCACAGCCTTCAGCATGGCCTGGTTGGACGGTAGCTTCTTATGACCTGAGAAACACGAGACAGAACTAAGACCACTCCTCTGATCAGAACTACACATGAGGCAGGTGGGGGTAGAAGCAAATGATGTGCAGTAATGGATCCTGATACCTCTCTACTGGCTATCACTCAGTCTGACCTTTAAAGACACGTGTGACCCAGCGGGACTGCATCTCTGCCTGGGGCATGATGGCACCCAGGGCATGGATGAAGCCTACTACGGCCATGGTGGGGTGCTCCAGGGTGGGGGGAAACACATGCTTGTACAGCCCCAACCGGTGGCCAGACTTATGCATTACGTTGGGAGGCAGGAAGGGAAAGTCGTAGTTGTAACCCGTAGCGAACACAATCACATCCACCTAGAAAACGAAACACACTTAGCCATGTTAAACATTAATAGGGTGTGTGAATGCGAGCATGTATGTTTCAGTGTGTGTATCTGTGTCTGGCTGTGTGTCCACCTTGTCCACCACACTCCCATCCTCAAACACCACACTGGAGCCTCTGATCTGTTGGACATTGGGTTTGACCATGACTCCACCAGTCAAGATCTTATTGGGAAGCTCATCATTTATCACTGGAATCGTACTGAACAACCTAGTTGAGAGCGGAAGGGATGAAAAGAGAGGATGTATACATGTATCGTGTGTATACACACACACACACACACACACACACACACACACACACACACACACACACACACACACACACACACCTACCTACCTGTGTTTGGGTTTGAGGGCGTACATGGTGTGGTCATACATGGCGTTGAGCTTCTTCTCTCCGAACCAGCTGAGCCAGTTAACTGGCAGCAGTTGGAACAGGATGTGGACAAAGCGTGTGTTATACTTCATGTCCACGGGCAAGCCGTTGTCCGACAGCACACGTATAACCCACGCACCGCGACGCGTGCTCAGATACACCTGCAGAACGGGAGATAGGAGGGATGGGATACTTCATTTATCAAGAGAGAACATAAGAGAACATTCTTCCCCCAGCTCACACTTCATTCACAGACCAAGAAAACAGAGAATAAGAAACAAACATCCCATACAAATAAACACAGAAACTATGCCAATTGAAAATCGGACCCTGTATTAGTGGTTACCTGCTCTGAATCTGACCCTGTATCAGTTGTTAGTTACCTGCTCGGCCACCCGGCTGGACTCCACAGCGATGTCTCCTCCAGAGTTGCCGATGCCGATCACCACCACCCTCTTCCCATGAAGGTTCTCTGGACCCTTATAATCCCAACTGTGGAAGTACTTCCCCTCAAACGACTCAATACCTGAAACCAACAGAATACTCGATTGGCATGCTCTACTGTGTGTGTGTGTGTGTGTGTGTGTGTGTGTGTGTGTGTATATACAGTATATACAGTATGTGTGTGTCAGAAGATAGTCTCAGCTCTGATAATGGTTCAAGGAGTTTTTTCTTGCCATTGTGCTAACTGCTTACTCTGGGGGTCTGGGCCAGGTTATTGTAAAGCACTTTTTGATAAAAAAATGATTTTTATTTGTTGATTGATTCTGCTGACCTGAGAAGTCTTTAAGTGGAAGGTGTGGGTAGGAGTAGTGACCAGAGCAGACGATGACAGAGTCAAACATGTGTCTCTCCTCCTGTCCCTCCCTGTTCTCTGTCACCACCTCCCACTGGCCTGAATGACTGAAGTCTGGCCTCTGTCTCACACTCCGCACACTGGTCTGAAACACACACAATTAACCAACCTTGAACCCACCAACCAGCCCGTTATTCCCTCTAATTGGGTTTGTAAAGTCACTGCTGTCACCTGGAAGTGGATGTGCTGCAGCAGTTTGAAGTGTTCAGCATAGAGCCTGAAGTACTGCAGGATACGGGAGTGGTGCATGTAGTTGGGGTAGTCAGCTGGGATGGGGAAGTCGCTGAAACACATCATCTCCTTGGAGATATTGATGGTGAGGGAACGGTAGATACTGGCTCTGTTGGGCTCAGAAACTTCCTGGAAGGAGGCAGACATGTTTAAGCCATAGCGCTATGATCATCAATATCCATATTATCATCTGATAACTGACTGCTCCCTTGTGCTTACATAATAAATAAGATCTAACTCTGTGAGCATATTAGGTCAACTCAAACGTGGAACTGTTTCACCCATTTATAATCATTACATTATGTTAGCTGCGCTAGGCACAACAGTGTGGTAACTATTCTGTAGATTGATACATACAGATATACAGTGCCTTGCGAAAGTATTCGGCCCCCTTGAACTTTGCGACCTTTTGCCACATTTCAGGCTTCAAACATAAAGATATAAAACTGCATTTTTTTGTGAAGAATCAACAACAAGTGGGACACAATCATGAAGTGGAACGACATTTATTGGATATTTCAAACTTTTTTGACAAATCAAAAACTGAAAAATTGGGCGTGCAAAATTATTCAGCCCCCTTAATGTTAATACTTTGTAGCGCCACCTTTTGCTGCGATTACAGCTGTAAGTCGCTTGGGGTATGTCTCTATCAGTTTTGCACATCGAGAGACTGACATTTTTTCCCATTTCTCCTTGCAAAACAGCTCGAGCTCAGTGAGGTTGGATGGAGATCATTTGTGAACAGCAGTTTTCAGTTCTTTCCACAGATTCTCGATTGGATTCAGGTCTGGACTTTGACTTGGCCATTCTAACACCTGGATATGTTTATTTTTTAACCATTCCATTGTAGATTTTGCTTTATGTTTTGGATCATTGTCTTGTTGGAAGACAAATCTCCGTCCCAGTCTCAGGTCTTTTGCAGACTCCATCAGGTTTTCTTCCAGAATGGTCCTGTATTTGGCTCCATCCATCTTCCCATCAATTTTAACCATCTTCCCTGTCCCTGCTGAAGAAAAGCAGACCCAAACCATGATGCTGCCACCACCATGTTTGACAGTGGGGATGATGTGGTCAGGGTGATGAGCTGTGTTGCTTTTACGCCAAACATAACGTTTTGCATTGTTGCCAAAAAGTTCAATTTTGGTTTCATCTGATCAGAGCACCTTCTTCCACATGTTTGGAGTGTCTCCCAGGTGGCTTGTGGCAAACTTTAAACGACACTTTTTATGGATATCTTTAAGAAATGTCTTTCTTCTTGCCACTCTTCCATAAAGGCCAGATTTGTGCAATATACGACTGATTGTTGTCCTATGGACAGAGTCTCCCACCTCAGCTGTAGATCTCTGCAGTTCATCCAGAGTGATCATGGGCCTCTTGGCTGCATCTCTGATCAGTCTTCTCCTTGTATGAGCTGAACGTTTAGAGGGACGGCCAGGTCTTGGTAGATTTGCAGTGGTCTGATACTCCTTCCATTTCAATATTATCGCTTGCACAGTGCTCCTTGGGATGTTTAAAGCTTGGGAAATCTTTTTGTATCCAAATCCTGCTTTAAACTTCTTCACAACAGTATCTCGGACCTGCCTGGTGTGTTCCTTGTTCTTCATGATGCTCTCTGCGCTTTTAACGGACCTCTGAGACTATCACAGTGCAGGTGCATTTATACGGAGACTTGATTACACACAGGTGGATTGTATTTATCATCATTAGTCATTTAGGTCAACATTGGATAATTCAGATATCCTCACTGAACTTCTGGAGAGAGTTTGCTGCACTGAAAGTAAAGGGGCTGAATAATTTTGCACGCCCAATTTTTCAGTTTTTGATTTGTTAAAAAAGTTTGAAATATCCAATAAATGTCGTTCCACTTCATGATTGTGTCCCACTTGTTGTTGATTCTTCACAAAAAAATACAGTTTTATATCTTTATGTTTGAAGCCTGAAATGTGGCAAAAGGTCGCAAAGTTCAAGGGGGCCGAATACTTTCGCAAGGCACTGTATAACATGGATTTGGTCTCCTCCCCTTTGATTCTATAACACCCTCCACTCTTCTGGAAAGGCTTTCCACTAGATGTTGGAACATTGCCGCGGGGACTTGCTTCCATTCAGCCACAAGAGCATTAGTGAAGTCGGGCACTGATGTTGGGCGATTAGGCCTGGCTTGCAGTTGACGTTCCAATTCATCCCATAGGTGTTCGATGGGATTGAGATCAGAGCTCTGTTCAGGCCAGTCAAGTTCTTCTACAATGATCTTGACAAACCATTTCTGTATGGACTTCGCTTTGTGCACGGTGGCATTGTCATGCTGAAACAGGAAAGGGCCTTCCCTAAACTATTGCCACAAAGTTAGAAGCACAGAATCCTCTAGAATGGCATTATATGCTTCACAAGAACTAAGGGGCCTAGCCCGAACCATAAAAAACAGCCCAAGACATTATTCCTTGTCCACCCAACTTTACAGTTGGCACTATGCATTGGGGCAGGTACTGTAGCATTCTCCTAGTATCGACCAAACCCAGATTCGTCCGTCGGACTGCCAGATGGTGAAGCGTGGGTCATCACTCCAGAGAACGCGTTTCCACTGCTCCAGAGTCCAATGATGGCGAGCTTTAACCCACTCCAGCCGACACTTGGCATTGAGCATGGTGATCTTAGGCTTGTGTGTGGCTACTCGGCCATGGAAACCCATTTCATGAAGCTCCCGACGAACATTGCTTCCAGAGGCAGTTTGGAACTGGGTAGTGAGTGTTGCAACCGAGGACAGACGATTTGTACGCACTATGAGCTTCAGCACTTGGCGGTCCCATTCTGTGAGCTTGGTTGGCCTACCACTTCGCAAACTGAGCTGTTGTTGCTCCTAGACCTTTCCACTTTACAATAACGGCACTTACAGTTGACCGGGGCAGTTCTAGCAAGGCAGCATTTTTGACGAACTGACTTGTTGGAAAGGTGGCATCCTATGACGGTGCCATGTTGAAAGTCACTGAGCGATTCAGTAAGACCATTCTATTGCCAATGTTTGTCTATGGAGCTTGCATGGCGGTGTGCTCGATTTTATACACCCGTCAGCAAATGGGTGTGGCTGAAATAGTTGAATCCACTAATTTGATGACTACATACTTTTGTATACCTTGTCCACCTTTGGACTGTTGGTGCCAACATGGCGACCATTATAACGTCCTGAATAAATATGCAAACTAAGTTTGCCAAATGTAATGTACATCAGTCCCTGGTCCCAGGCCTTGCCTTGAACTTCCACAGCCCCCCGATGTCATCACTGCTCTCGAAGCAGGTGGGCTCCAGACCCTCGTCCAGACAGCTCTTGATGCTGGTCAGACCTGAGGGACCCGCCCCAATCACTGCTACTGTACGCACCATGATGGAACTACAGAGAGAGAGAGAGAGAAGGTTAGTACCATGCTGGAACTACAAGGAGGAGGGAGAGTGATGGTTAGTATGGCACTACAGGGAGAGACACACTTCAAGCCCCTACCCCCAGACAAGGGAAAGGAGAGAGGGAGGAAGAGTAGGAGAGGAGAAAGAGAGGGAGGGAGAATATAGGAGAGAAGGATAGACAGCAGAGGTTGTAGGTAGAAGAACTCATTTTAAAAAGCAGTTTGTTGTGCAAACCTTAATTGCCCTAATATAACTTACATACACTGAGTGTACACAACATTAGGAATGCCTGATCTTTCCATGACATCCTGATCAGGTGAAAGCTAGGATCCCTTATTGATGCCACCTATTAAATCCACGTCAATCAGTGTAGATTAAGGTGGAGGAGAGGGTGAATGGCCAATACAAAAGATTTAAGTGCCTTTGAACAGGGTATGGTAGTAGGTGTCAGGTGCACAGGTTTGAGTGTGTCAAGAACTGCAATGCTGCTGGGTTTTTCCACACTCAATAGTTTCCAGTGTGTATCAAGAATGTTCCACCACCCAAAGGACATCTAACCAACTTGTGGGAAGCATTGGAGTTCACATGGGCCAGCAGTGGAATGCCTTCGACACATTGTGCAGTCCATGCCCCCGACAAATTGAGGCTGTTCTGAGGGCAAAAAGGGGCGCAGCTCAATATCAGGAAGGTGTACACTCTGTGTAGATGATATCAGGCAGGAGAGTGGAGAGATGTTATTTAGTGTTATGATACAAATAGAATGCTGAAGACAAGGTCACAGCAATGGCTTCTCTCCAGGTCGTTTAGTTACATTTAAATGTAACAATCAGACTTTTGAGTGATAACTATGCCACACCCTGCAAACATTGACCAGTTTGAAATTAGGCTAAACATTAGAAAAAGCACAGGCCAAACTTGCACGCCTATTGTAATACCAGGTGCATGGAGAAAAAACTGCATGCTGATTAGAAAACAAACTGCTGCATGCTGGTGATCTTAAAGGGGAACTCCTCCCACTGATTTGGCCTGGTCTTTTGGCTTGCTCCTCATGTAATGCTGGCAGCCATGACACACCCATCTGTCAGAACCTTGCCAGCATCCGTTTCCCTCCACCTAATCACAACAAACAAACTTCCTGCAGGTTGAGTTCAATTCACATGACCAGACGTGAAATGGGTTTAGAATATTTTTTAAAGGAATGGCATGTGACACAAAAAAAGAGGAGGAATTACTGTTTGGTCAGGTTTAAGTAGGGGGGTAGTGGTGATTAAGAAGAGTGAAAACAGGGGTGGAGATTAGCAGTTAGTAGCAGCTGGAGCTTGTTTGAGGAGTTACGGTCAAGGCAAACTAGTAAAGTGTTGCAAAAAATAGGCTGATTTGCAATGGTTAACAGCTGGTGCTTGTTGAGTTGCTAGGCAACTAGTTAAGTGTTATATTCAAGTCTGGTCCCTTCTCCTGAATTTGTTTAATCCTTAACGCCATTTCACGAGTGTCAGGACTAGACATGAAATGGGTTTAGAATATTTATTGAGGAGGTGGAATGGATGCAAGAATGAGGATTCAGCAAGGAAATGAGAATGGACCGGATGAAGCCAAGGGCTGCAGATCAAAAATCCGGAGGGGTTGACTCTGTAGGGTTTGGCTTGGAGCCTCAGGTAAACATCACCGTCAGGTCGTGGTACAGTAGTTAGGCAGTATCCCCAATAAGAGAGCACCAAGTTAGTTGGACCCTGGATAGGAAGTGAGCTGTTCTGGACTTCATGTGCTGAATGATTGGCGATATAGTGGAGGTAGAACAGTCACACGGACTAGGTGCCCATGGAGAAAACTAACCATAGACCCCAGGAGAGCAAGCAGAAGTAACCGTGGAAAGGAAAAAACTCCCTTGAATGAAAAAAACCTTGAGGAACCAGACTCAGCTGGGGAACAAATACTCTTTTTCCAGGTTGGGCAGGATACAGTGCGTGAAGTAGATGGTGTCTGTGAAATGAGGCGGAGACTGGAGGACTGAGACTGAGTTAATGCAGGTTCTGTGAGATTAGCATGTTGTGGGCTGTCCTGATGTTTATGTCAGAGCGGATGTAGGAATGATAGACTTGAGAGGACCAGTGGCCGAGGAGTTGTACGGTGTGGTCTGCGATGCTGTGTCGGGATGCCATGGAGGCGGCAGGTGTGTCCAGAGAATTGGTCAACAAAATAACCAGACAGGGATAGTATTTGTCTCAGATGGGAATGGAATCATTGACGAGAGGCGATGGAAGCAGAATCAGTGTTCAATAGTGGGTCGGATGGAGAGGCATGTTGAGATTGTCTGAGCTGCAGGAAGTAGGTAAGTGGTTCACAGAGGCTGAGGGTAGATAGTAGCCGGAACTGGTAGACTGGTGTGGTCCTGCCAAAGTGATTGAGGATGGGAACGTCTGACACACTAGGATGTCGAGAAGGGTTGTAGATAGTAGATGAGGATGTAAACTCTGAACATTACAGGAATCCCAAAAAATGCCAAAAGACACATTGATTATAGTGTGGAAGAGACTGTGATGGAGATGTAACCAGACCGCAGCGTCTGGATGCAGGCAGACAGGATGTCGAGTGTTATGGACTGGTGTCGAGGGGGGGACTTCTGTGCGTTGGAAGCCCTTGAGGAGAAGGGAGACATGCAGGTGAGAGGAGGAACATGAAGACCCAGTAAGCAACTTGAGAAAGATGTTGATCCTGGCCAGGTACATCCGGATGGATGATATCCGCATGAAGAGGGATGAGCTGGCATGGGGGAAGAAGGCAAACATGGTGACCAAGTCATTGGAGGAAAAAGGCAGGTGATAGAGGGCATTCGGAAAGTATTTAGACCCCTTGACATTTTCCACTTTGTTACGTTACAGCCTTATTCTACAATTGACTAAATAATTTCCCCCCTCATCTATCTACACATAATACCCCATAATGACAAAGCAAAAATAGTTTTTTCAGAAATTTTTGCAAAAAATATACAAATACAAAAACTGAATTAACTTTTTTTTCCCCCGTATTCTCCCCAATTGGTAGTTACAGTCTTGTCTCATCGCTGCAACTCCCATACAGACTGGGGAGAGGCGAATGTCGAGAGCCGTGCGTCCTCCGAAACAAAACCCAACCAAGCTGCACTGCTTCTTGACACAATGCCCACTTAACCTGGAAGCCAGCCGCACTAATGTGTCAGAGGAAACACCGTGCCCCTGGCGACTGTGTCAGCGTGCACTGCACCTGGCCCGCCACAGGAGTTGCTAGTGCGCGATGGGAGAAGGACATCCCTGCTGGCCAAAACCTCGCCTAACCCGGACGATGCTGGGCCAATTGTGCACCGCCCCATGGGTATCCCGGTCACGGCCGGCTGCGACAGAGCCTGGACTTGAACCCAGAATCTCTAGTGGTACAGCTAGCACTGTGATGCAGTGCCTTAGACCACTGCGCCACTCGGGAGGCCCAATATTTACATTTACATAAGTATTCAGACCCTTCACTCAGTACTTGTTGAAGCACCTTTGACAGCGATTACAGCCTTGAGACTTCTTGGGTATGACGCTACAAGCTTGGCACACCTTTATTGGGGAGTTTCTCACATTCTTCTCTGTAGATCTTCTTAAGCTGTGTCAGGTTGGATGGGGAGCGTCGCTGCACAGCTATTTTCAGGGTCTCTCCAGAGATGTTTGATTGGGTTCAAGTCCAAGCTCTGGCTGGGCCCCTCAAGGACATTCAGAGACTTATCCCGAAGCCACTCCTGCGTTGTTTTGGCTGTGTAATTAGGATCGTTTTCCTGTCGGAAGATGAACCTTCGCCCCAGTCTGAGGTCCTGAGCGCTCTGGAGCAGGTTTTCATTAAGGATCTCTCTTTGCACCGTTAATCTTTCCCTCTATCCAGACTAGTCCCCCAGGCCCTGCCACTGAAAAACATCCCCACAGCATGATACTGCCACCACCATGCCTCACCGTAGGGATGGTGCCATGTTTCCTCCAGATGGGACACTAGGCCAAAGAGTTGAATCTTAGTTTCATCAGACCAGAGAATCTTGTTTCTCATGGTCTGAGATTCCTTTAGGTGCCTTTTGCAAACTGCAAGAGAGCTGTCATGTGTATTTTACTGAGAAGTGGCTTCCGTCTGGCCACTCTACCATAAAGGCCTGATTAGTGAAGTGCTGCAGAGATGGTTGTCCTTCCGGAAGTTTCTCCCATCTCCACAGAGGAACTCTGGAGCTCTGTCAGAGTGACCATCGAGTTCTTGGTCACCTCCCTGACCAAGGCCCTTCTCCCCCGATTGCTTAATTAGGCCAGGCGGCCAGCTCTAGGAAGAGTCTTGGTGGTTTCAAACTTCTTCCATTTAAGAATGATGGAAGCCACTGTTTTCCTGGGGACCTACAATGCTGCAGACATTTTTTGGTACCCTTCCCAAGATCTGTGCCCCCGACACAATCCTGTCTCGGAGCTCTACAGACAATTCCTTTGACCTCATGGCTTGGTTTTTGCTCTGACATGCATTGTCAGCTATTGGACCTTATATAGACAGGTGTGTGCCTTTCCAAATCATATCTAATCAATTGAATTTACCACAGGTGGACTCCAATGAAGTTGTAGAAACATCTCAAGGATGATCAATGGAAAAGGATGCTCCTGAGCTCAATTTTGAGTCTCATAGCAAAGGGTCTGAATACTAAAGCAAATAAGGCATTTCTGTATTTTTTAAGGTCATCATGGAATAAGGAGGGACTGGGGTTGGTAGGGGTTCTGCATTTGTGGCCAAGTGCCGTAATCTCTGAAATTGGAGACGGGACAGATAACATTGGCTGGGTACCTGTCCAGCTCTGAGAAGGAATTGACAGACGTCTAACCTGACTGTCTTAGAAAACTCATGCAGGGAGGGAGTCAGAACGGCCCTTCTGATGGCCCTTCTGGACCCTTCATTTCCTCAGAGAAAAGCAGCTACGGCAGCAAACAAATGACCTCTGTAGAAACCTCCGTACCCAATGGAAGAGGCAGTGCAGTGAAAAGCTGTAAGTCTTTAGGAGAAGAGACAGTCATCATAGAAAAAGGTGATACCGTTCCAATGACTGAGGAGAAGGTGAGCTCCGAGAGGCACGAGGGATCTAAGACCACGGCGTGAAGCAGGAAAGGCACGGAGTTGGCCAGGGAGAGAAGGTGGGATAGGAAGGAACTGCCTTAAGGGGTGATCCTGATGGCAGAGATCAGGCTGACTTTTAGTGCAGTGTGGAGATTATAAGTAATTGGATAGCGGGAGGGAAATGTGTTTGTAGAGAGGCCGGGAGGCCTGAAAGGAGACTTTGTCCAGTATGATTCTGAGAAATTCGAGGTGAGTGGAGGGGCCTTCGGTCTCTCTTTAGAGAGAGTTATGCCAAGGTGGCTGAAGGTGGAATATTGAAGAATCTTAAATATTCATACGCACTACCGTTCAAACGTTTGGGGTCACTTAGAAATGTCTGTGTTTTTGAAAGAAAAGCAAAACATTTCTCCATTAAAATAGCATAAAATGTATCATAAATACAGCATAGACATTGTTAATGTTGTAAATGACTATTATAGCTGGAAACGGCAGATTTTTTATGGAATATCTACATAGGCGTACAGAGGCCCATTATCAGCAACCATCATGTGTTCCAATGGAAAGTTGTGTTAGCTAATCCAAGTTGATAATTTTAAAGGCTAATTGATCATTAGAAAACCTTTTTACAATTGTTAGCACAGCTGAAAACTGTTGTTTTGATTAAAGAAGCAAAAAACTGTCCTTCTTTAGATGAGTTGAGTATGTGGAGCATCAGCATGTGGGTTCGATTACAGGCTCAAAATGGCCAGAAACAAACACTTTCTTCTGAAACTTGTCAGTCTATTATTTTTCTAAGATATGAAGGCTGTTCCATGTGAGAAATTGCCAAGAAACTGAAGATCTCATACAACGCTGTGTACTACTCCCTTGACAGAACAGCGCAACCTGTCTGTAACCAGAATAGAAAGAGTGGGAGGCCCCGGTACACAACTGAGAAAGAGGACAAGTACATTACAGTGTCTAGTTTGAGAAACCGACGCCTCACAAGTCCTCAACTGGCAGCTTCATTAAGTAGTACTCGCAAAAAACACCAGTCTCAACGTCAACAGTGAACAGGTGACTCTGGAATGCTGGCCTTCAAGGCAGAGTTGCAAAGAAAAAGACCGATCTCAGTCTGGCCAATAAAAATAAAATATTAAGATGGGCAAAAGAACACACACTGGACAGAGGAACTCCGCCTAGGCCAGCATCCAAGTCACCTCTTCACTGTTGGTGTTGAGACCGGTGTTTTGCGGGTACTATTTAATGAAGCTGCCAGTTGGGGACTTGTGAGGCATCGGTTTCATAGGGACTGTTCATTTCACTAGGCAAGTCAGTTAAGAACAAATTCTTATTTACAAAGACAGTCAAGGAACAGTGGGTAAACTGCCTTGTTCAGGGTCAGAACAACATATTTTTACCTTGTCAGCTCAAGGATTTGATCTAGTAACCTTTTGTTTACTGGTCCAATGCTCTAACCACTAGGCTACCTGCCGCCCCAGACTTGAGGACCGACGAACTCCATACTAGGGTCCTTTGGCAGGGTATGCAAACCATAGAACTTTGGCTGTGGAGGCATGGTCAATCTGTAGCTATAGGACACATGATCCTTTGAACACAATTTGGGGGCGATGAAATGATGTTACATAGGCTGTTTGGAAAAGGATGAGTTGCTTCTTAGGGGCAGTCGCTCTTTAATGCACCACAGAATTGAAGGCTCTTTTTTTACCCACGTTTTGATTTCAACAGACATTCATTGTTTAATTCAAACATGAAATCTAATCCTCGTGAAGATAATCCTACCTCTAACACTTCAATTGAGACAAAAGGGTTTTCCAGCATAAAGACATTAGGCTTAAATATAACAGAACATCTACAGAATTCTTTATTCCACTGTAATTGCAGTATACATTCTGCATAATAGTGTACAGAGCACATGGCATTTCTACATAGATTCTAGACAATTACATATGGTGAAGCTGTAATGTCTACTCTAATGCGACTTACCTTTGTGTTGAGTGTCGGCAGGTGAGGGTTGTGTGTGTGTGTGTGTCAAAAGGGAAGAGCTCATCACAGCCTTTATTGCCGAGCAAACATAGTGACGTTTTTTTAATCATCACAAAATAAGACCTGGATCAAAGGGAACATGTTTAACATTGACAGGAGTGCAATGACCTGGGTTATATTGGTGGAGGTTAGATATTACAGACAAAACAAATATCTGGCATTGCACCACATCTGGTACATTTCATGACGCAGATTTCTACCATACTACATATTCTCCTTCTCTCTTTCTTTCTCTCTCTCGGAGGACCTGAGCCCTAGGACCATGCCCCAGGACTACCTGACATGATGACTCCTTGCTGTCCCCAGTCCACCTGGCCATGCTGCTGTTCCAGTTTCAACTGACCTGAGCCCTAGGACCATGCCCCAGGACTACCTGACATGATGACTCCTTGCTGTCCCCAGTCTACCTGGCCATGCTGCTGCTCCAGTTTCAACTTCCACCTGACTGTGCTGCTGCTCTAGTTTCAACTGTTCTGCCTTATTATTATTCGACCATGCTGGTCATTTATGAACATTGAACATCTTGACCATGTTCTGTTATAATCTCCACCCGGCACAGCCAGAAGAGGACTGGCCACCCCACATAGCCTGGTTCCTCTCTAGGTTTCTTCCTAGGTATTGGCCTTTCTAGGGAGTTTTTCCTAGCCACCGTGCTTCTCCACCTGCATTGCTTGCTGTTTGGGGTTTTAGGCTGGGTTTCTGTACAGCACTTTGAGATATCAGCTGATGTACGAAGGGCTATATAAATAAATTTGATTTGATTTGATTTGATTCTAGATCAGATTTAAAACACACAATTCTGCAGAATAGCATCAAGCTCCATTTAAAATTCCACTTTGTCATTTCTAGTTTTCAGCTACTTCTATTAGCCACAAAAGATAAAACGGATGTAATTTTGTCCCAGATATCTAAATATAAACCACATGGTGAGTCAATGTCACAATTTGACACATTTATTTAAAAAATATATATACAGAATTAGTGAAATCATTCTGGAGTACGCCTCCAAAATCCATAGAATAAAGTCAAATTTGCTACAGTATACAGTCAACCCAAAATAACAATGTTTGTGTCGGCAAACTTTGTTTGACTGTACAGAGGCTGAGATGGACAAACTGGTAACGCACAGTTCCAAACAGACTACTAGCTCCAAGTCCGGGGCCTATAGGGTTCTGGCCAAAAGTAGTTTGGGACTAAAAGTTGTCAAAAACTCCAGTCACACAAGTCATAGACAGTTCTCTCTGCAAGCAGTATCAATGCAGTCTGGAACCAAAAGGAGCTCCTACTCACAAGCCATAAGACTGCTGAACAGTTTGTTAAATAGCTACCCGGACTAACTCTTTTGACTGATCACATACGCTGCTGCTACTGTTTAGCTAGCCTGTCACCTAGACACTTTATCCCTAACTACAGTATTTTTATTTATTTAATTGAACCTTTATTTAACCAGGCAAGCCAGTTAAGAACAAAGTCTTTTTTACGATGACGGCCTACACCGGCCAAAACCGGTCGAAGCTGGGCCAATTGTGCACTGCCCTACAGGACTCCCAATCACAGCCGGTTGTGTTTCAGCCAACCACTCCAAAAGATTGGACACACTTACTCTTTCCAGGATTTTCCTGTATATGTACTATTTTCTACATTGTAGAATAATGGTGAAGACATCAAAACTATGAAATAACACATGGCCATGAGGCCAGTGGTGACTAAAACAGAGTTTAATGGCTGTGATAGGAGAAAACTGAGGATGGATCAACAATATTGTAGTTTCTGGAGCTAAGCACAGGCAAAATCCTAGAGGAAAACCTGGTTTATTCTGCTTTCCACCACACACACTGGGAGATAAATTCACCGTTCAGCAGGACAGTAACCTAAAACAATGCCAAATCTACACTGGAATAGTTTACCAAGAAGGCGGTGAAATGTTCCAGAGTGGCCAAGTTACAGTTTTGATTTAAACCTGCTTGAAAATATATAGCAAGACCTGAAAATGGTTGTCTAGCAATGATCAACAACCAATTTGACAGAGCTTAAAGAATTTTTCAAAATAATAAAATGTTGCTCAATCTAGGTGTGGAAAGCCCTTAAGAGACTTACCCAGAAAGGTGGTTCTAACATGTATTGACTCTATATATATCTAAATTAAAATATATTAGTGTTGAATTAATGACTCTTTTTTTTTTTTACAAATGTTAGAACTTTTCTTCCACTTTGACAGAGTATTTTGTGTAGATTGTTGACAAAAAAATACAATTAAACCCATTTTAATCCAACTTTGTAACAAAATGTGGGGGAAAAAATCAAGGGGTGTGAATACTTTCTGAAGGCACTGTATCTACCTCAATTACCTCGTACCCTGCACATCAACTCGGTACAGGTGCCCAGTATATACTGCCAAGTTATCGTTACTCATTGTGTATTTATTCCTTGTGTTATTATATATTTTTTTGCATTGTTGGTTAGGGTCCATAAGGAAGCATTTCACTGTTAGTCTACACCTGTTGATTACGAAGCATGTGACAAATAATATTTGATTGGGCATAATATTCTCAGACATACGTTAGTGAGTAGATAGACAACACACAACAGAATGAGATGCGTTCTTCCTTATTGCAATGTTAAGAGAACCATGACTGCTTTGGTTGGTTGTTTCTCATCAGAAGATAACAGAAGGCAGTTTCTGAGGATGCCATGTCATTGGTTTTTGAATCGGTACAATTTGACCAATCACTGGTTAGGTCTAATCTCTACTACTGCATTATTGCTAAAGAAATACAGCTTGTATGTATGCATGTATGAATATATTTATGAGAGAGAAACTGTTGTTTATAACAGTCAGAGTCAAAGACCCTACTGATGTACACCATCTCTCAGGGGACAGTACATGAAGACTAATCAAGATCAACTCATCATGTGTAGCTGCACTCACTGCATTGTAACATATACCAAATCTTCACCATCAAACTATTTCTCACCAAAATACTTAATGTTTAGTTTGGAGTCATACTTGAGCATGGATGCAACATAACAGTAGATAAGTGAGGGGGAGTCAAGGGAAAGTAGTGATTCAGCTGGAGGGAATACAAGATACATGGCGAAGAGCAGCTGAGGAATGGAGCGCTAAGGGAGTCTGACTCTTCTCTCCGAGCAGAAGTAGACACGGGGGGCCGAGAGAGAGAGAGAGAGAGAGAGAGAGAGAGAGAGAGAGAGAGAGAGAGAGAGAGAGAGAGAGAGAGAGAGAGAGAGAGAGAGAGAGAGAGAGAGAGAGAGAGAGAGAGAGAGAGAGAGAGAGAGAGAGAGAGAGAGAGAGAGAGAGAGAGAGAGAGAGAGAGAGAGAGAGAGAATGTGAATGTGTTTGAGTGGGTGGCCTCCTCACTCACACACACCTCTTCCAGGTTTCTCTCAGTTACAGCAGAATCCACTCAGCTGACCACCACAAATGACCACTGTCTGTAAACACCCAGGACACCTGAGAACTCTCTGACTGAGTCTCTCACTCCTGCCTCACATGCACCAGAGAATGTACATTCAAATAGAGGGGAGGCCATGAGTAGTCAGAGCAGAGAGCAGTTTAACAGTAGGGCAGTTAAGGACACGGTGGAAAGCACTTGGCCACTAGATCCGGCCCACAGCTAACTAGTGGCTAAGGCACGCACCATGGTTACACCATTACCACCCTTAGCGGAGATGCCAACAACCAGATGTATCTCTTTAACATTGAAGGGGGATTTGTATTTTATACCCAAGAGCAGGAACAGCACCATTTAGTGGTCAGAACCTGGTAATATCAGAATGTATTACAACTTCAAAGACTAATCTCTCTGAACAGGGGGAAAAAAACATCACCAAATTCACTGAGAATGTATTACATAGGATGAAGAAACAATACTCCGAGCCGCAGCTTCATACCACTTGTCAAACATATAAAACTGGTACTGTATACTTGTTGGGTTGAGAGTGGCGTGGGGTGTGATGGTCTGTGGGTGGCTTTTCACCATTTCTTTGGAATCCTCATGTCTAACTCAATGTTTGAATTTTTTGGGGTCCAAATCAGATGTTATGTAGTATATTTATAGAATCCTATAATTTAAAAATTGCCAATTTGGGTGCAATCAATTATCTTAATTTCTCAGAGATCAAATTATATTTCAACCAAATAATGTTGCAATAAGGCAAATCTTATCAGTTTCTAACTACAGAAACATTTTCAGAACAATCGGAGATGGTGGGTGTCATGGCTCACTGAAATGACATGGAATGACCCGCCTGCTACATTAGGTTACACCGCTACTACAGCAGGCGTCACACAGGGGTTTAACCTGGACAAACATTAAATGATACACCTCAGACGGGTGCTTTGTCTACACCTACACACAGACATTACAATGTGTGTGTGTGTGTGTGTGTGTGTGTGTGTGTGTGTGTGTGTGTGTGTGTGTGTGTGTGTGTGTGTGTGTGTGTGTGTGTGTGTGTGTGTGTGTGTGTGTGTGTGTCAGTTACACCTGTAACAAAACAGTACAGCAGGAATGAGCAACCAGTCTTGGACATTCACCGTCTTGTGATCTCAAATGCGGAAGACACATTTCAGTTGAAGGCATTTAGTTGTACAGCTGACTAGGTGCCTTCCCTTTCTATCAGAAAGACAAAAAGCTATTCTACTTCTACCATCTCTGGGACTGAACAATAAAACCTGCCCTGGCCTCTCCGGTTTTCCCTGCAACCACTGCAAACCTGTTGCAAAACTATTTAGACAGTTACTATAAGGAATCAACTCTACACAAGATGAGAACCATCTTCAGGATCAGGTCTCAGAGCCATAGATAAGGAGAGATCACGTTTAACACATTAAAAGGTTATAAAATGAATGAACTACATGTTTGATGTCAGCGTAGCTGTAAAGTTGTTGGGTAATCTAATTTGGAATGAAAACCATGCCTCCTGTCTCTGGTTAAAACATCATCAATGTTAATTATTTTTTAGCACTCACCCATCTGTAAACAACTGGTATTATTCCTCAAGATCTGACACATCCAGGGTGACTATATTTCAGTGAGAAATAAAAAAGACAAACCATTTCATTTTGTGAACTTTACATAGAGTAGCACAGTATGAGTCATAATACGCGTAAAACCAAGTTAATTGTTCCAAACGTTTTTCCACCATTCATTTTAGAAACACTTCACTGTGTTTCATGTAGGCTTACCTTGGCATGACATTTTGATAACCGTGTAAATCGCTCTAGGACAAGGTGACTTTTATCAATATGTTTGCCTGTATTTACGCCCCAAAATGTAAACGTTAATAATTAGCTGCTAATGTGACTATCTTAAAGAACTACAAATGCCATGATGATGTGGACGAGAATGCCGAGTCGAGGCAAAGGTAAGAGTCTCTAGATTAACTAACTATCTAATGTTAGCTAAATATAGTAATGAATAAATTGGCTACATTTCTTTAAAATGGACAATTCTGTGAATGGTCTTGTGCAAGTTTTAAATTGGAAGGCCATAAAGGCCAGGAAGGCCATAAATATCATCAAGGACAACAACCACCCGAGCCACTGCTTGTTCACCCCGCTATCATCCAGAAGGCGAGGTCAGTACAGGTGCATCAAAGCTGGGACCGAGAGACTGAAAAACAGCTTCTATCTCAAGGCCATCAGACTGTTAAACAGCCACCACTAACATTGAGTGGCTGCTGGCAACACACTGACTCAACTCCAGCCACTTTAATAATGGGAATTGATGGGAATTGATGTAAAATATATCACTAGCCACAATGCTACTTATGCTACTTATGTATACGTATATACTGTACTCTATATCATCTACTGCATCTTTATGTAATACATGTATCACTAGCCACTTTAAACTATGCCACTTTGTTTACATACTCATCTCATATGTATATACTGTACTCGATACCATCTACTGCATCTTGCCTATGCCGCTCTGTACCATCACTCATTCATATATCTTTATGTACATATTCTTTATCCCTTTACACTTATGTGTATAATGTAGTAGTTTTTGAATTGTTAGTTAGATTACTCGTTGGTTATTACTGCATTGTTGGAACTAGAAGCACAAGCATTTCACTACACTCGCATTAACATCTGCTAACCATGTGTATGTGACAAATAAATTTGATTTGATTTGATACCTGTTAGCAAAGGTGTCAGCTAGAGATGACTTGCTGGAGCTTACAGGGATTTGTAGTCTTGCATGATGTTCTAGTTTGATGCTAATTAGCATTGTCAAATTTTCAAATAGTACCGAATATATTGATAAAAGTCACCTTGTATTTAGCCCCCAAAATTTAAACGTTAATAATTAGAGAGATTTAAACACAGCCCTTATTTGAAGTGTTTCACTGATGTGGTCATCCTGTCTGGGTTGGCGCCCCCCCTTGGGTTGTGCCATGGCGGAGATCTTTGTGGGCTATACTCAGCCTTGTCTCAGGATGGTAAGTTGGTGGTTGAAGATATCCCTCTAGTGGTGTGGGGGCTGTGCTTTGGCAAAGTGTGTGGGGTTATATCCTTCCTGTTTGGCCCTGTCCGGGGGTGTCCTCGGATGGGGCCACAGTGTCTCCTGACCCCTCCTGTCTCGGCCTCCAGTATTTATGCTGCAGTAGTTTATGTGTTGGGGGGCTGGGGTCAGATTGTTATATCTGGAGTACTTCTCCTGTCCTATTCGGTGTCCTGTGTGAATCTAAGTGTGCGTTCTCTAATTCTCTCCTTCTCTCTTTCTTTCTCTCTCTCGGAGGACCTGAGCCCTAGGACCATGCCCCAGGACTACCTGACATGATGACTCCTTGCTGTCGCCAGTCCACCTGGCCGTGCTGCTGCTCCAGTTTAAACTGTTCTGCCTTATTATTATTCGACCATGCTGGTCATTTATGAACATTTGAACATCTTGGCCATGTTCTGTTATAATCTCCACCCGGCACAGCCAGAAGAGGACTGGCCACCCCACATAGCCTGGTTCCTCTCTAGGTTTCTTCCTAGGTTCTGGCCTTTCTAGGGAGTTTTTCCTAGCCACCGTGCTTCTACACCTGCATTGCTTGCTGTTTGGTGTTTTAGGCTGGGTTTCTGTACAGCACTTTGAGATATCAGCTGATGTTACGAAGGGCTATATAAATAAATTTGATTTGATTTGATTTGATTCTAAAAATTCCGTATTGGAAAAATGAATGGTGGAAAAACGATTGGTCCCTGTTTGACCGTAAGGTTCTATGGCTGTTATGACAACTCCACTGTGAGGCTCTATACCATACAAGTTTAAAATAAGTCAATACATGATGTGTCCTCCATAAATTACATTGCTCTTTTCAGAGCGCCCCACAGACACCATAATCAATTCATAAGTTTTAACCTATAGCATTCATTCTCTCCTTTGAGAACACATCTCTCTGAGACACGCACACAGACACACACTTTCTCTCACTCCCTCTCTCTTTTATCGCAGTATGGAAGAGCACCCTGCTCCTAGGTACTTCTGATTGCAGTTACATATGGGTGGATGGTTGGTGCGTGGTAGGCTTTGTTGTAGTTGTTTGTCTTGAACAGGCAATGATGACACCACCATGTCAGTATGGGACAGGATCGGTCAATGTTTCATACATATTGGGACAGGGCGTCTGTCTCCCACCTACCACACCCTCCCATCCCCTCCTCTCCTCTCACCCCTGGATGCCCAGCGATGATACTCAGAGCATCTCCACCAGGTTGTACTGGCAGTAGCCCATCAGGAAGCCAAACAACACCTCGGTCATGTTGTGTCTTCCCATCAGCACCCGGCTCAGCCCCACCAGACCAGACCACAGGAACACAAGCACCCGCAGGGGGGTGGCCAGCACCAAGTGGACCAGCAGGAAATGGGCACACATGGCTGCGCGGGTGGCGTGCCCCGGGGGGAAAGAGTAGCGGTCCACGGAGAAGGTGGCGAATATGTCCATGCGGTTGTGGGATGGGCGGCGCCGATGGACGACCGCTTTCACGATGCCAACCAGGATCAGGTCAAGAATGAGAGCTGAGGGGAGAAGACGCAGAATGGGGTGGGAGATATGAGAGAGAGGGGGAAAGAGATGAGAGCAATTACATGGTTGGCAAACAGACCAGTCAAACAAACAAATGTAACAAATGTATGCACACACTAACAAATACACTAACATCCAGCATATAGTATTAGGAGCAATACACATTGCACCCACACAAACGTATAATGTTATCACAGTATATGAGACAACAAACTCTACGCCTGTTTGAGCCGAACCTCCACACAAACACACACGCGCTCAGTAACAGCTTTGGCCTTTTGCCAGAGAGAGAAAGAGAGAAGATGTGTGAGGAAAGAGAAATAAACAAAGACAGATAGAGCTGCAGTCTTTTCCTCCTTATCTGGGCTGTAAAGGAGCAGCTGTCATTGGCTCCTCCAGCCCTTCTGGCTACATCACACAGTCACACAACAGGGACCGCCTCTCCCGTCTGCTTATGTCACACAGCAACAGACTTCTGCCGACTGAGTGGTACCGACACACTGCTACTGTACTGTAGATTCTAGCTCAGGCTGAACCTTGTGAATACTTAAACTGCACAGAGGACCCCTCGCTCTCTGTAACTCTCTGTCTGTTTATTTTTCTGTCTGTGAGACAGGCAGACATTCAGACACTCTTTCACCCCAGGACCACACCACCACTACACACCAACAGGGGACATTCTCTATCTCTTCTAGTGTCTGACTGTTCATAGCGTTGGAAGACTTGAGACGACAAGAGATGGCACACTCTGCCTCATCCCCCCTGGATGTGTATTTCTAGCATCAGCATTGTAAGTGTGTGTGTGAGATAATCTGGCACCAGCGTTGTAAGTGTGTGTGTGAGATAATCTGGCACCAGCATTGTAAGTGTGTGTGTGAGATAATCTGGCACCAGCATTGTAAGTGTGTGTGTAAGATAATCTGGCACCAGCGTTGTAAGTGTGTGTGTGAAAGAATCTGGCACCAGCATTGTAAGTGTGTGTGTGAGATAATCTGGCACCAGCGTTGTAAGTGTGTGTGTGAGAAAATCTGGCACCAGCGTTGTAAGTGTGTGTGTGAAAGAATCTGGCACCAGCGTTGTAAGTGTGTGTGTGAGATAATCTGGCACCAGCGTTGTAAGTGTGTGTTTGAGAGAATCTGGCACCAGCGTTGTAAGTGTGTGTGTGAGAGAATCTGGCACCAGCGTTGTAAATGTGTGTTTGAGAGAATCTGGCACCAGCGTTGTAAGTGTGTGTGTGAAAGAATCTGGCACCAGCATCTGAAGAGTGTGTGTGCGTGTTTACTAGTGATGTGCGGGTCAGACATTTGTTCATACGCATTTGTTAATAACACATCCGCAACCACCTGACTATGTGATGAAGTGAAACTGAGTCCTGCACCCAACCCTAACCTGCAAATAGGCCAATAGAAAATGCTGAGACAACACATTATCCTGCACAGGTGGTGCGGGATACATTTTTTTAATACTTAATTTAGATATGTTTCTGCTGTATTTTCTACCAATATTTTGGTAGAATATTTGTTAGTCAACTTATCTATAATTAGATACAAAAAATGATTTCTCAGGATGTACTGCAACCCCCCTACCTCCCACGGCTATGCCAAAGGGCTTAGAGTGCATTGACGGCAATACTTTTTTCTGTTAGGGCTAGCTAGTAATCTTAATCAAAATGTCTTTATATATGAAAAGGAAGCATTTTAAACTTTACACTAATCACCTCTGCCTCAGTGAGATCGCTGCTTTGATTGGTGGGGGATTTTACATACATGTAAATCTCTCTTCTGTTGTCCATTCATTCAGGGCAATGTGTATAGACCAGGGTTTCCCAAACTCGGTCCTGGATCCCCCTGGGTGCACATTTTGGTTTTTGCCCTAGCACTACGCAGCTGATTCAAATAACCAACTCATAATCAAGCTTTCATTATTTGAATCAGTTGTGTAGTGCGCAGGCAAAAAACAAAACGTGCTCCCAGGAGCAGCCCCAGGACCGAGTTTGGGAAACCCTGGCCTAGACATAGAGCCAAAAGGCCTATTTGCATCGGCATTGCCATTTAGGGCTTTCGCCATTTTTATGTAGTCAACTGAGTGGGACTACCAACTTCATTAGCTGATCCTTTCTAGTGACCTGGTTGGAGTCATGTCCAACTGGGTCATCAGGAGGGATCAACCAATCGTGAAGAAGAAAATGGACTACTTAAAAATAAAGATTACCTCACTGGCGCTGCCCATGCAGTCACTGATGCTATAAATGGCACAGATATGAGCCAGAGCCTAATTTATGTCTGCTACATTAGGTTACCTAGCCTATCCCAACTATTTCTGCAATTTATATTATTAAAATGTTATTTTAACATTAGCTTAGCCATAACCTTAAATGAAGACCTTTAACGTTTTTACGATACAGCCAATTTTGACTTTGTGGCTGTTATAACTAGTGGAAACCATATAACATCTATATCACATCTCCTCGCCGCTGAGAGAGGACCATGCCTGGGATACTGCTAGGAGACTAATTCCCCAACTTCGAAGCCGAGACAACCATCGGGAAGATCAAATTCCATGACTTCCTAGGAAACTAGATAGTGCTACCTGTTGTAGGCTAAACAAGTCGGTGTGATGATCTGCGGTAGCCTACCTGTACCTCAACTGTTATTTTGTCAAATCAAATGTATTTATAAAGCCCATCGTACATCAGTTGATATCTCAAAGTGCTGTACAGAAACCCAGCCTAAAACCCCAAACAGCAAGCAATGCAGGTGTAGAAGCACGATGGCTAAGAAAAACTCCCTAGAAAGGCCAAAACCTAGGAAGAAACCTAGAGAGGAACCAGGCAATGAGGGGTGGCCAGTCCTCTTCTGGCTGTGCCGGGTGGAGATTATAACAGAATATGGCCAAGATGTTCAAATGTTCATAAATGACCAGCATGGTCAAATAATAATAATCACAGTAGTTGTCGAGGGTGCAGCAAGTCAGCACCTCAGGAGTAAATGTCAGTTGGCTTTTCATAGCCGATCATTAAGAGTATCTCTACCACTCCTGCTGTCTCTAGAGAGTTGAAAACAGCAGGTCTGGGACAGGTAGCACGTCCGGTGAACAGGTCAGGGTTCCATAGCCGCAGGCAGAACAGTTGAAACTGGAGCAGCAGCACGGCCAGGTGGACTGGGGACAGCAAGGAGTCATCATGTCAGGTAGTCCTGAGGCATGGTCCTAGGGCTCAGGTCCTCCAAGAGAAAGAGAGAATTAGAGAGAGCATACTTAAATTCACACAGGACACCGGATAAGACAGGAGAAGTACTCCAGATATAACAAACTGACCCTAGCCCCCGACACAAACTACTGCAGCATAAATACTGGAGGCTGAAATAAAATAAATACATTTTAAAATAAATTTGATTTGATTTGAACTGTTATTTTGTATCTGCAGCAGACTGTCATCAATTGCATAATCAGTAGCCTGATGGTGTGTTTGTATAACAGTTCACTGATGGTGTGTTTGTATAACATTCGACATACAGACAATTAACAAATATACTTGGCTGCATGCTCATTGCCACAACATCAGCGTGAAATTGGTAATACACGGAAGCAAGTGTCATATCATGATGGTAGCCTAATCATAGACGCTAAGCACCGGCCCAGGACCCATTTCAGTTTTTAACATGTAAATCCGTGGTTCGGGGTCATATGGAAAGTGGAGAACGCTGATCCCATATCAGATCCTAAAACTGTGGAGGCTAGAGGTCACGCAAAAGATGTTGTCCCTCAATCCCTATTAAAATGTCAGTCAATCGTTTAGAGGAACACAATAGCACCAGTGTGTTAAACCAGCCTGCACTGAGAGTGTGTGACTGACCAGACAAGGTTGCCATTGTTTAGAAGTGTGTGACTGACTAGACAAGGTTGCCATTGTTCAGGAGTGTGTGACTCAGTGCTTCAATTCGCTTTTGTCTCCAAGCCAGGTGACCATCCAAAGTATTTTTCTTTTGTATAGTTTATTAATCCAACCATTTAAAAAAACTAAAAAATAAGCACACACAACTTGAAAAAGCGATATGACAAAGTCTGGGACTTATTTCCAATGTGGTCCTCTTGAAACAAGATGGCTAGTCAAGATTGAACACTGTTGAACACAGTATGACAGCGAGATAATAAAACATAAAAACAAAGAACAACTATCTATCATTGCAGTTACATCGTAGGGTACATTCATATGGACAGTTTTTTTACTTTATTTTTTAAAGCTTCGCAGAGAGGATGTCGTTTTTGTGGGCAGAGGCAACTCATTCCACTCTGAGGCTCCAGGATACAAGAAAGTACCTTCCCAGCATTACTCCTGAACCTGTATAAGCACACATTAGCAACACCTGATCAGGTGCTGTGATTGTGTGCATCTTTAGCATGGGGAAAGTAATCACTTAGATATCTCGGTGCAGAACCATAAATACTCCTGTAATCCTAACCCAGTCTGATCTAAGACACCCTCAACAGGCAGCCAGTTAAGTTCCTGAAAGCTGCTCCTGTCTATGTGAGTACGTAGACTCACCTTCAATACTACCCTGATCAGCTTATTCTGGGCTAGCTCGAGCTTCCCCTTCAGAAGCTTAGATAAGGCCCCAAACTTAGATAAGGCCCCAAACCAGGAAGTACTAGAGTAGTCAAAATGGCATTGAATTGGGGCAGTGGCTGGCGCTCTCATGGAGTTCTTGTCATGCAGCTTGGACTTTCTAGCCCAAAACTTAGTCCTGTTATTAACCTTCCCTAGCACTTTAGTGGCCATGCTCACACCTCCCAAGTTTCCATAGAGGATACATACAAGGTAGCTAACAGAGGTTTTAGTAGTCTGCACCTCACCTCCTAACCTACACAATTTAGGTCTGAACCCAAAAATAATTGCCTCCGGTTTACCTAAGTGCAGAGATGGCGTATTAGCTCAAAGCCATTTGCTAATGTTAGTAAGCTCTGTGCTAAGTATGCTCTCCAACATAGTTTTACTTTTGTGAGACACCAGAAGAGTAGAGTCATCTGCATAAAGGAAAAGATGGCAAGAGCACACATTTTTTATACAGTAAAAACAGAAGAGACCCAACCACGCTCCCCTGTGGAATGCCACAACTCATTGGTGTTGCCTTAGACAGTGAACCATTAACCTGTACCACTTGCTATCCCCCTTTCCCTTTCCAGTTTGGAGATTGGGAGACAGTGGTTAACCTTCTGCAGGTCAAGCAGTACCATTCCACAGATATGTCCCTTATTAATCTCTTTCCTGATGAAGTCAGTCACGTAAAGTAGACAAACCCGACTGAAAATCACACATTAGACTTTTGCTCATGTCAACTCTTTCCAGGATCTTTGATGTTATACTGAGGATAGATACAGGCCAGTGGAGGCTCCTCAGATGAAGGGGAGGACCATCCTCAATGAATTTCTTAAAATAAAAAATGGTTAAACATTGAAAGCTAGACTAAATATATTCACCAAATAATTTATTAAAAGACACTGTTTTGCAATGAAGGTCTGCAGTAGCCTCAACAACACTCTGCAGCATGATGTAGCCGGAGGTCAGCTAGCTTCCATCCTCTTGGTACATTGACTTCAATACAAAACCTAGGAGGCTCTTGGTTCTCACCCCCTTCCATAGACTTACACAGGACGTCCTCCAACCTATCAGAGATCTTACACCATGAACATGAAATCAAAGGATCAGAGAATTAATCTACTACTGAAAGCATAAGCTACAGCTATCTAGCACTGCAGTGCATAACATGTGCAGAGTAGTTGACTCAAAGAGAGAAAGACAACCGTTTTTAACGAATTCATTTCTTAAAAAATGAAGGAGAAGCTAGATATTCTGTTTGTTTTTTAAAGTTTCACTTACTTAGCTAGCAAATGCAGCTGGCTAGTTTAGTTACTCAAACACTTGGCTCAAACAGAGGGAGTTACCTCAAAATGTAATTCAATTACTAGTTAAACTACATGTAGTTCACTACTCTCCAACACTGAATACAGAATGATGTGTAAATTGTGGTACTTCAGTAAAAACATCAGACGGTGGTCACAATTACTGTCTTGACCTGTCCTACCAAATTACACCCGTTACACTACTTTGAACAATTTTTCCAACCTCCATACTGTCCCAGTCTGACACAATGAGTGGTGAAGGGATGGGAGGAGAGCAATGTTTAGAGAGCTTGCTTTAATAGCCCATGACCCGGTCTATTGTTTTGATGTAATATGATACTAAAAAGGTGTGGTTCTATGAAGCATCTGTTACCAGTACCACAAGTTTTCCTGTTATTTTCTTGACACTTACACACTCCACACACTGTTGCATCTTTGATCAACCATATATTCCAAAGACTGGTCACATAATTTTCAGTCTTTCCATCCACCTGCCTTTACGTAGTTCGACGTGTTAATGGCTAAAGTGAAACACGAACACTGTGTAATGTTTTAGGCCTGAGTCTGTTCCCACCCCTACCCACTTGTTGCTCTCTGGCTGCAGAGCATTTGGACTGGTATTTCCTCTACTCTGTCTTGAGACCTACTGATAGCTTCTCTCCTCCAGATGGGGAGTCCTGTTCTCCCACACCCAGGACTTTACTCCAGTGTGTACCACAGAACTGGCCTGTGCTGCCAAGATCAACTTTGAGTTTAAGAAACGCAACTTCAAGAAGATCGCTCTGTCCATAGACAGCGTGGCTGACCATCTTGCCTGGAGCAAGGTTTGCCTCAACCTGTCTCTCTGCATCCATTGCCTAAGTGGTTAAAATGTAGAGCACATTGCCTAACTACAATATGGGCAGCCACTCTCTCACAGATTTACTACCATATTGTAACACTGTCAGCCATGTCTAAATCAAAATTACATGTGTAATCCCCCAAGACTGGTTTAGTCTGCACAGCTGTTACTCTGGCTCAACTGCATTCACAGATGGCCATTTCTTTACAAAAATATATTGTGTAGAACATGTGTGTCTGTCATGTAGAAAAGTTAGCTCTATTCATTACATTTCTATCTGCAAGGTCCTAAACATTTGACCTCCTCCCGCCAAAGCCTCTCTCAGATCCAACAGGGAAAGAGTTCCTCTGGCCTGCCAAGTTATCAAATCTTACACTGAGGTATTGGTGATGGGCCATATGGATAGGTTGCTAGGTTACAGCAACACTGCCCCCATCTTCCAAAGTTCGCAACAACAAGTTTTTGGGAAGAAAAGTTAACTAACTACGTAGTGAAAATCTGTCCTGTGAAAACCTTGCCCCAACCCACTCTACCAACACATACATTTCTGTAACCGTGTGACTAATGGCAGCCTTCCTTCCCACAATGAGGAACAGTATTAATTTCATCTGAAGTCCAGCCATTCTACTGCTATTTATACTGCTGCTGTGAACACAGGAACTTTCTCCACCATTTTAACACTTGAAAATAACAACCTGCTCTAACCCAGTCACCCTAATGTTGATGTGTCTGAAAGAGCAGAGTGTCAGGTTCTATAGTTTACATTTCAGACTAGTTCTCTAGATTATACTACAGATACAGTCAGTTTATGTTTGTTGTTCACACCATGATTACATGAGTGAGTTACTGAGCAAAGAAAGGACACTTTTACCCTACTAGCAGTGGTGTAGTCTGTAAAGATTTAAATTATCAAAATCGGTGCCACTAAAGGTGATACAGTCCCCTGCCCTTCCCCCTCATTGCTGACCCCTTAATTCTAAATTCTCTCTGTCTGTAGGATGTGATGCCGTTTAACAGTGAGAGTGGGTGCTCTCCCCTGCCCTTCCCCATCATCGCTGATGATGAGGGAGCTCTGTTCAGCTGGGCATGCTGGACCCTGATGAGATTGACAAGGATGGCATGCCCCTCACCGTACTCTGTGTAAGTGAGGTCACACACACACACCCATGAGACGTAAAGGGCAACATATTTTTGCTGAAAAAAATTAAGGTCCAATTGGTGTTTGTGACCCTTCCCCTTTGGTCCCTCCCCCAGGTGTTTGTGGTTGGTCCAGATAAGATGAAGCTGTCCATCATGTACCCGGCCACCACTGGTAGGAACTTTGACGAACTGCTTCGTGTCATCGACTCTCTGCAGCTCACTGCTCTCGAGACGTTGGCCACACCTGTTGACTGGAAGGTACACATGTTGACTGGAAGATAAACACTCGATCTCATTTCGATATTGGTCAACTTGAAAAGGTATGACACATTTTTTTAAAGTGAACTTTACAGGTGCCATCTTGGGTTTTTACTTCATATTTCTCCTTCTGTCGCGCTCAGCCTGGTCAGAAGTGTATGGTTATTCCCGCTCTTTCTGGTGCCGAAGCCGCTGAACTGCACTAATCAAATTATCTCACTATTATGGTTTTAAGGAGGTAGCATTGAATTGGGTACAGTCATATCTAACTGACAGGAAACAGTCCACCTATATCAATGGTTCATTTTCTTGTGTTAAACTGTGGAATACCACAGGGCAGCTGCCTTGGACCACTTCTTTATTTAATATATACCAACGACCTTCCCTATGCCTTGGTTGAAACTCAATTTACTATATTTGCAGATGATACTACAATTTATGCAGCAAGACAATCGGTTCAACAGGTACAGCAGGCTTTACAAGGAGATTTGGGGAATATCGGGAAGTGGGTTTGCCAAAACAAACTTGTTTTAAACACCAAGAAAACCTAAAGTTATGTTGGTCTGCTCAACTAGGAAAAGGCCAAAAGGCATGGGATACAATTAAGTATGGGAGGAGTACAAATTGAAGAAGTGGCAGAAACCAAACTATTGGGAGTGCAGCTAGACAACTGCTTATCATGGTCGTCTCAAATAACTAATCTATGTAAAAAAATAAAAAAAAATAAACAGTATGCATAATCAGAAGGATAGCTAAATATTTACCAGGAAAAATTATTCAGCAAATAACACAAGCATTAATTGAGAGTCAGGTGAACTACTGTTCGGTGGTCTGGGGAAATGCATCATCAAGTGAAGTTAGGAGACTGCAGAATGCACAGAATAAAGAAGCAAGGATTGTTTTAAGGGGGAGATATGGCTCTTCTGTTGCAGTCATGCGCAGTAGTCTTGGTTGGTCATCAATCGACAATTTGTAATAGTGTGTTATATGGGAAAGTGTGTTTGTATTATAAATTGTATTTTAATGTTTAAGGACTCTTGGAAGATTAGTCCAAATGGGGACAAAAAGAGATCCAAATAAAATAAAATAAAATCACTAATACTTACATCTCGACTAAGCATCCATTCATTAATTATTCTGTGGAGCAGGGCTTTAATGTCCGTATCATTGTACAGTGCCTTACTACCCCAATAAACACACGTTTGTAATGACCACTGTGGGGTGTGTGTTTTTGGTGGTGAAGTTGGAAAGCCATTTTGAACTTGGTTCAATACAGGTCTGCTTCAATACTTAGTTAAATGACTCCAAAGAGAATCCATGAGCTTACCACAAAGGAAATCAAGCAATCTCATGAATTGATGTAATGTATCCAAGTGAGCAGACACGTAAGGCAATTGATTCATGAATGGTTCACTCCTGATACTCTCAATTGCCCCTTCATGCCTGCTCCCATAACCTATAATTCAGTATTTATTTGTGACTAACTTGTATACAGGTAGACCAGAGAAGACACGTCCCTGCTTGGCAGATGAGTGACAACCCTGATTAGAAGCACCTGGTGCTCACCTGTGTTCACTACAAATGCTGTTTTGAATTAAAAAGATTTGTACCAACACACTGAAAAAGGCTGCAAAGCTGAAATGTCTGTGTACACTATCTGTGATGCAGTGAAAACACTAAAAATAAATACAATTGAAGTAAGCTTTATGCAACATATGATTACGGACCCATCCCACCTTTTTGTTTGTCTGCTTCAATACTTGGGGAAGGCATCCTTCTTTCCGGTAACTGAATAGTAACTTTGCTTTCACTTGATCACTTATATAATCTCCTACAGACCATTGATGACCTCAAGGAAGGATCCATTTGACCAGTATACAAACAGGCCCAGTCCTTTCCTCTGAATTACCTCCTGTAATGATTGTGTTATCAGATGGAGTACCGAGGCCTTGGAAAATAACAGACAGTTAGTTAAGTGTTTTGATAGAGGCTAGGTAAGATTGAACACACCGCCCACCCACAGGCCAAAGTACTGTTGTAGTGTATAGTCTGTGGGCTATTATTCCTCTGGGCACTGGTGCCTAAATGATGGGTTGGGTCCCTGCAGAGGTGGACAACTCCAGTCCTTGAGGGCCTGATTGGTGTCACACTTTTCTCCATCCCTAGCAAACACAGCTGATTAATCAAATTGCATTCTAAACTGATTAGGTGATTATTGGAGTCAGGTGTGTTAGCTGGGGCTGGGGCTAAACTGTGACACCAATCAGGCCCTTGAGGACTGGAATTGCCCACCCCTATTAGTGGGTCCTCCTGGGTCACAGTGCAATACTGAGTTATGCATGGAAACATGAATTTGGTAAGGTACTTGAGTCACGATAAAGACCAGAAGATTTAGTTGGGTCCAAGCACCCTAAAAGATAGGAAACCACTGATCTAGAGCTGTTGCTGACACACTGCTGAAACCCTCCAATGCTTTACTGTTTTACCAGCAGATGGCAGTACATCCACTAATGTAAAGGAGGACTTCAGAGCCATAGATGGCTACAGTAAACTTGAGTTTGGATCTGTTTTTAGTCTGAGATGAAACAGTTTAGAACTCACTGACTGGTAATACTTTGTTTTCTGGAACCAGATGGAGAATAGAGAATAGGGAATAACCATTTGAAATTGAGTTATTATATACTGTATATAAGTCCAGGAAAATACTGACTGGGAAAGTATTTTTCAGTGTGGCATGAGAGGAACTCTAGTTAATAATTGACATGTGAACCTGATCAAGTGTTCTAACTACCATGGTGTGTGTGTTATCTAACAAAGGTATTCAACCCACAGAGCATAGTACTGTAAAGGACCCAGAGGCCTGAACACATGCACACGCACCCATAGAGGACACTTGCTGCCAAGGATTATTTTTCCTGCTGAACTCCAAGGAATCAGAAAGCATGGCATCTTTTCACAGTTCTACTCCACTCATCTCCACTGCCATTCCCACAAAGTTGAACTGCAATGAAAAAGTCCCTTATATGACATTATTTTTTACTTGCTCCTGGTAACTAAATGCTCTGATGTAGTGCACACTGTCAGGATAGTCCCAACTACTAGTGAGCGCATGGAATCTCCTGTCTTTGTATACCAAAGTCTTCTAGATCCTGACTGTTCTGAGAAGGGGTGTGTATGGACAGTAAGCCTTTCATTACATGGTGTATCCTCTAGATGGCAATGGTGCAACAGTTGACTCATTGGGGCAACAGTACATGCATACTAATAATTTGATATTAAACTGATTATGGCATTAGTCATGTAAAAACCTTACTGTGCTTATCTCAGTCGGCATGAAGTCATAATCATTTCATTTTATTTATTTATTTAATTTGACGAATCAAATTCTTATTTACAATGATGTCCTACCAAAAGACAAAAGGCCTCCTGCAGGGACGATGTGCTGGGATTAAAAATAAAAATATAGGATGAAACACACCTCATGACAAGAGAGACACCACAACACTACATAAAGAGAGACCTAAGACAACAACATAGCATGGCAGCAACACATGACAACACAGCATAGTAGCAACACGACATGACAACAACATGGTTGCAGCACAAAACATGGAACAAACATTATTGGGCACAGACAACAGCACAAGGGCAAGAATGAAGAGACAACAATACATCACACGAAGCAGCCACAACGGTCAGTAAGAGTGTCCATGATTGAGTCTTTGACTGAAGAGATGGAGATAAAACTGTCCAGTTCGAGTGTTTTTTGCAGCTCGTTTGAGTCGCTAGCTGCAGCGAACTGAAAAGAGGAGTGCCCCAGGGATGTGTGTGCTTTGTGGACCTTTAACAGAATGTGACTGGCAGAACGGGTGTTGTATGTGGATGAGGGCTGCAGTAGGTATCTCAGATAGGTCTAGGATCGAGCCTTGGGTATTCCCTTGGTGACAGGCAGTGGCTGAGACAACAGATGTTCTGACTTTATAGACTGCACTCTTTGAGAGAGGTAGTTAGCAAACCAGCCCAAAGACCCCTCAGAGACACCAATACTCCTTAGCTGGGCCACAAGATTGGAATGGTCTACCGTATCAAAAGCTTTGGCCAAGTCAATAAAAATATCAGCACAACATTGCTTAGAATCAAGAGCAAAGATGACATCATTTAAGACCTTTAAGGTTGCAGTGACACATCTCTAACCTGAGCAGAAACCAGATTTCATACCAGAGAGAATACTATAGACCTCAACAAAGCCAGTCAGTTTATATTGAACGTTTTTCCAACACTTTTGATAAACAGGGCAAAATAGAAATAGTCCTATAAAAGTTAAGATCAGCTTTGTCTCCCCCTTTAAATAAAGGATGAACCATGGCTGCCTTTCAAGCAATGGGAACCTCCCCAGAGAGGAGAGACAGGTTAAAAAGGTCAGTGATAGGCTTGGCGATTATAGGGGTAGCAAACATAAAGAAGAAGGGCTCTAAACCATCTGACCTAGATGTTTTTTGGGGGTCAAGTCTCAGTGACTGCCTGCAGGGAGAAACTTTGTAGTGGGCAGGGGAAAAAGAGGGAGGAGCATCGTGGCTAGTCGCATTAGAAGGGGTGGGAAATGAGGAAATGTTGGACGGGCAATGAGACATGGCTGAATCAAATAGTAATTCTGACTTAATGAAGTGGTGATTAAACAGATCAGCCATGTGCTCCTTGTCAGTAACAACAACATCATCAACGTTAAGGGACATGGGCAGTTGTGAGGAGGAGGGTTTATTCTCTAGGTCTTTAACCGTTTTCCAGAACTTCTTGGTGTTAGGCCCACAGAGAGAGAACTGCTCCTTAGAGTAACTAACTTTGGCCTCCCGGATAGCCTGAGTGCACTTATTTCTCATTTGCCTGAACGAGACCCAGTCAGCCTGAGTATGCGTGTGCTGAGCCTTTCGCCTAATGGAATACTTGAGGTGGAGTAACTCTGCCAGATCACGGTCGAACCAGGGGCTGAACCTGTTTTTAATTCTCATTTTCTATATGGGTGGCATTGAACAATACCACTGAAAATATTAAAAAGAAGGTCTAAGCATCTTCGACAAAGGGAATCAAGCAGATTCAATTCCAATTTACAGAGAACAGGTCATGGAGGAAGGCTTGCTCATTAAAGTTTTTTAGCAAGCGTCTATGACAAATCAGCACAGGTAATTTCACTGAGCAGCAATTATGAACACAGGCTGTAAAACAGTGATCACTAAGGTCATTACAGAAAACACCAGACTGATACCTATCAGGATTGTTTGTGAACATCAACGAGAGTAGCCTTTTGTGGGTGTTTGGAGTAATACCAAATGGGATTGGTAATAATCTGAGAAAGATTTAGGGAGTCCCATTACTTTAGGACTCGGTCAGGTGGTTTAAGCATGTACCAGTTTAGGTAACCTAGCAGGACAAATTCAGACTTAGTGTAAGGGGCCAGGAGAGAGTTTAGGTAGGGTACAGGCTGGTGCTGATGGAGGACGATAACACCCTGCAACAGTCAACAAAGAGCTATTTGAAAGTTTAATGCTTAAAACCAGCAAATCAATTTGTTTGGGGAGAGACTTGGTGGAGACAACGGAGCACTGAAGGTGTTCCTTGGTAAAGATTGCCACTCCACCACCTTAGGATTATCTGTCTTGCCGAAAAGGTTATAACCAGAAAGGTTAACATCACTGTTCAAAACACTCTTTGTACATGCACATTTCCAGATATCATCAGCAGTAATACAATCAGGGCATGGCAGAGGACAGGGAGAGCTCTGCAGTGTTGATTTTTTATGAAATTTGAATGCGCATCAGATGGCAACAAGATCATATTATACAGCAACTTCATCAGGTTGCATGAATACAAAGCCAGAGAGAGGTGGTTAGACTAGGATGGGAGACCAAGAGTCTGTGTAACCGATAGAGAGTCAGAGTCCAGGATGTGGGAACAAACATAGTCTGCCCCGCAGTTGGGAAAACAAGCAAGTTCATCATCAACAAAGGCGTCATGAGGCAAACAGCATAAAGCAGAAGAAAATTTACAAAAAATATTGCCATTGTTATTGCCCTACCTCCCTTATCTTACCTCATTTGCACCCAATGTATACAGTGCCTTGCGAAAGTATTCGGCCCCCTTGAACTTTGCGACCTTTTGCCACATTTCAGGCTTCAAACATAAAGATATAAAACTGTATTTTTTTGTGAAGAATCAACAACAAGTGGGACACAATCATGAAGTGGAACGACATTTATTGGATATTTCAAACTTTTTTAACAAATCAAAAACTGAAAAATTGGGCGTGCAAAATTATTCAGCCCCTTTACTTTCAGTGCAGCAAACTCTCTCCAGAAGTTCAGTGAGGATCTCTGAATGATCCAATGTTGACCTAAATGACTAATGATGATAAATACAATCCACCTGTGTGTAATCAAGTCTCTGTATAAATGCACCTGCAATGTGATAGTCTCAGAGGTCCGTTAAAAGCGCAGAGAGCATCATGAAGAACAAGGAACACACCAGGCAGGTCCGAGATACTGTTGTGAAGAAGTTTAAAGCCGGATTTGGATACAAAAAGATTTCCCAAGCTTTAAACATCCCAAGGAGCACTGTGCAAGCGATAATTTTGAAATGGAAGGAGTATCAGACCACTGCAAATCTACCAAGACCTGGCCGTCCCTCTAAACTTTCAGCTCATACAAGGAGAAGACTGATCAGAGATGCAGCCAAGAGGCCCATGATCACTCTGGATGAACTGCAGAGATCTACAGCTGAGGTGGGAGACTCTGTCCATAGGACAACAATCAGTCGTATATTGCACAAATCTGGCCATTATGGAAGAGTGGCAAGAAGAAAGCCATTTCTTAAAGATATCCATAAAAAGTGTTGTTTAAAGTTTGCCACAAGCCACCTGGGAGACACACCAAACATGTGGAAGAAGGTGCTCTGGTCAGATGAAACCAAAATTGAACTTTTTGGCAACAATGCAAAACGTTATGTTTGGCGTAAAAGCAACACAGCCTATCACCCTGAACACACCATCCCCACTGTCAAACATGGTGGTGGCAGCATCATGGTTTGGGCCTGCTTTTCTTCAGCAGGGACAGGGAAGATGGTTAACATTGATGGGAAGATGGATGGAGCCAAATACAGGACCATTCTGGAAGAAAACCTGATGGAGTCTGCAAAAGACCTGAGACTGGGACGGAGATTTGTCTTCCAACAAGACAATGATCCAAAACATAAAGCAAAATCTACAATGGAATGGTTCAAAAATAAACATATCCAGGTATTAGAATGGCCAAGTCAAAGTCCAGACCTGAATCCAATCGAGAATCTGTGGAAAGAACTGAAAACTGCTGTTCACAAATGCTCTCCATCCAACCTCACTGAGCTCGAGCTGTTTTGCAAGGAGGAATGGGAAAACATTTCAGTCTCTCGATGTGCAAAACTGATAGAGACATACCCCAAGCGACTTACAGCTGTAATCGCAGCAAAAGGTGGCGCTACAAAGTATTAACTTAAGGGGGCTGAATAATTTTGCACACCCAATTTTTCAGTTTGTGATTTGTTAAAAAAGTTTGAAATATCCAATAAATGTCGTTCCACTTCATGATTGTGTCCCACTTGTTGTTGATTCTTCACAAAAAAATACAGTTTTATATCTTTATGTTTGAAGCCTGAAATGTGGCAAAAGGTCGCAAAGTTCAAAGGGGCCGAATACTTTCGCAAGGCACTGTATATACATTTTTCTACTGTATTATTGATTGTATATTTGTTTATTCCATGTGTAACTCTGTGTTGTTGTATGTGTCGAACTGCTTTGCTTTATCTTGACCAGGTCACAGTTGTGAATGAGAACTTGTTCTCAACTAGCCTACCTGGTTAAATAAAGGTGAAATAAAACATTTATAAATAAATAAAAATTGTAAGTTCAAAGAGTCACTCGCCCCAACAAGATAACTTGAGTGAGTAACTCTCTATGAGTCAAGTAGGCTATAAATGTATGAGACCAAGTAAAGAAATAGTGGGCCTATACTAGTTAATTAAAGTGTTTCTGAGTAAGCTCACATAATTAGCTTCACAAGTTAATTAGCCTACCTAACATTCCGATCAGTCCAAGGTCTGCGGTGTGTGTTTAAGTGTGTGTGTGCTGGAGTCAAGTGAAAGCTCAGAAGAGAAGGGGAACTTGTACCAGACAGGGAGAGACAGGCCAGGGCAGACAGTCAACAGATTGCCAGGTGGAATCCAAGCAGCAGTGCTGCAGGCAACTGGAGTAGGTGTCACACCCGCTTGGGAGAAGCTTTTTTCAGGAGGCAGATTCCTTGTAGAAAATCCCAGCTAGCTAGCTAACGTAGTTAGCAAGTCTTTGTCCACCATTTTTTTTCCATGTGCAAAAGGAGGTTGTTAGCTAGCTATTCTTTTCAGTTTTGGCGAATGGTCCTTTACGACATCCAAACAAAGTTGTCCTGTGGCTGTTGTATTTTGTAGATTGCGAGTAGGATATCTTCTGATTTGATCCAAGCAACAATATTGTTTCTTATTGAGGTAATTTACAATGGAAGTGCATATCAGTTCAAAACATAGATTAATCCAAGGGGTACTGTATTGTAATGACCTCTGCACAGAGGGAGGGGGCTTCAATGGCCTCTGCATTTGGGTGAAGGAGGCTGTGAAACCCCCTTGCAATTGTTGGGCTCAAGGGCTTTGACACCTGTCACTTCACACCTCAGTGCTAATTGAAGTTACAGCCGGATTTGTGTTGCCCTAGCAAGCTTGGTAGCCTGAAATTAGCATTCAGTCCTTATATTTTACTTTATATCAGTGTAATTTATTTTTCTTATTGGCTTTAGAAGTAGCTTCAGACTAAACATTACACACAGGTTTCTGTTCTGATAATTTTGCTGGTCATTGGTTTGCCAGAGTATTACCTGTATATTACTTGGAAATAGAAATATTTGGTAATAGGATTCCTTCCAGGGATTTTTGTCCAAATCAGGTTGTAGGTTTGTAGTTTTGATTTGGAGTGAAGGTTATGTTGTGGAGGGTAGTATCCTGTATATGTCCTTGTGGAAAAATATTTTTGTAAAAACATGCTAAAAATGCAGGATCCCATCGGCTCATGATCTCTCTCTATTCTTGGCAGCCTTGTAAGCATACACCACTTAAAGCACCTGGTTTCTGAACAATCTTTTCAATTATTAGGACTGCTTAAAGAGATTCTATGGTCATTTTGTATACTTAGCCAGTAGTTCTGAAAGTAGCTCTCCCTGGCCAAAAATGGTCCACCACATCATTGCTATCTCTCTCTGCTCATAGATTATGCATGAACTACACATAATTGACACATCCAGCCCAAAGAGGGATGTTTAAAAAACATTTAGTAGTTGCCAAAGTTCTGGAGCATATCTTTAATTGGAGATCCAGCAGTGTATTTGATCTGTGCATGTGCCAGCACCAGCAGTGCAAGCCTCCGTCTTAAACCAATGTATGCTTACTCTGGCAATGCGGTCTGGAGGCTCCATATGGAGAGTGTGACGCAATTTCGGAGCTTCCGTCCGCTTGCAGAGGCAAAATAAAGCTCCTTACCGCTTCCCTGTGCACCTCCCACATTTTTTACAATGTGGAGGGCTCCATATTGCCACGTATAGCTCCGCATTGACATGATTGGTTGATGGTAGGTGGGGGCGGGAGGTCCTGTATAAACACAAACTCACTTCCTTGACAACTTCCTTCATAGAAGGAAGCATGGGAGGTCAGAAATAGCCAGACTTGTAAATTGGGCTAAGGGACCGAAGTGGGCTTTTGGAGAAATGGCGTCAGACATGATAAAGAAGAATCTGAATCAGTGACGGTAACTTGTAGTGGACTTGTGACATTTGTTTGTGTTCTTTCCAACCCCAGGGAGCAGGTGCTCCGTGTCACACAACTTGGGTCAAGATCTATTTCTTGCTTTGCTCTTAGGAACAGGGCACCATTGAAATGAGTGATTTCTGGGGTAGCGTTAAGTGTGGAGGAGTAATTGATGTTGAAAATTCCTGGTGTTTGTGACACCCACCCTTTGGTGCGTTGCAGACCCGGCTTGGAGTGTGGTGAAACAGACTGTCAGTACTTTTGAGTTTTGAGTCAGTCTCTACCAGACAAAGTCAGGTTAGGATGTATCAGTTATCCTGTTAGTGTTACGGGGTTCTTCCGTTGAAGGAGAGGCGGACCAATACGCAGTGTGGTTGAAGTTCATGGTTTTTTAATAAGAAAAACTATACATGAACAAACTACAAAACAATAAATGTGAAATCCCGAAACCAGTCCTGTGTGTTACAAACACGGACACAGGAGACAATCACCCACAAACCCAACACCAAACAGGCTACCTAAATATGGTTCCCAATCAGAGACAATGACTAACACCTGCCTCTGATTGAGAACCATATCAGGCCAAACACAGAAACAGACAAACTAGACAAACAACATAGAATGCCCACTCAGATCACACCCTGACCAAACAAAACATAGAAACATACAAAGCAAACTATGGTCAGGGTGTGACAGTTAGAACTTTTGTTCAGAATCCACTGTGCCATTTCAGGTGCAATGTTTATGGTAATGTGCAGTAGTATGTAGGAGGGAGATTCCAAGATGTGGGAAGTGTGCAGGAGGGCATGGGACAGAGAATTGTGTAGTTTTGGTGGGTAAAGTTGTGTGTGTCAACTGTCTGGTTGCTTATGTTGCTGGGGATCGTAAGTGTCCGGTGAGAGAGAGGCAGGTTGAAGTGGCCAGGGTAGTGCAAAAGGTGTTGTATGCTGAGGCAGTGAAGAAAGTAGCAGAGGATGGGTCAAAGGTGAGGGATCCTGAGTGGTTCCCAGTGAGAAGTAGATTTGTGCCAGCACACAGGAATAGGTCAAAGAGAGATTTATAAAATAGTGGTATATACACTACAGTTCAAAAGTTTGGGGTCACTTAAAAATGTCCTTGTTTTTGAAAGAAAAGCAAAAAAAATGGTCCATTAAAATAACATCAAATTGATCAGAAATACAGTGTTGCCTCCGGGGTGGCGCAGTGGTTAAGGGCGCAGTGGTTAAGGGCGCTGTACTGCAGCGCCAGCTGTGCCACCAGAGTCTCTGGGTTCGCCAGGTTCTGTCGTAACCGGCCACGACCGGGAGGTCCGTGGGGCGACGCACAATTGGCATAGCGTTGTCCGGGTTAGGGAGGGTTTGGCCGGTAGGGATATCCTTGTCTCATCGCGCACCAGCGACTCCTGTGGCGTGCCGGGTGCAGTGCACGCTAACCAAGGTTGCCAGGTGCACGGTGTTTCCTCCGACACATTGGTGTGGCTGGCTTCCGGGTTGGATACGCGCTGTGTTAAGAAGCAGTGCAGCTTGGTTGGGTTGTGTATCGGAGGACGCATGACTTTCAACCTTTGTCTCTCCCGAGCCCGTAGGGGAGTTGTAGCGATGAGACAAGATAGTAGCTACTAACACTTGGATACCACGGAATTGGGGAGAAACAGGGGGTAAAATTAAATAAAAGAAAAAAAGAAATACAGCGACTATTATAGCTGGAAACGGAAGATTTTTTATGGAATATTTAAATATGTTCCAATGGCACGTTGTGTTAGCTAATTCAAGTTTATCATTTTAAAAGGCTAATTGATCATTAGAAAACCCTTTTACAATTATGTTAGCACAGCTGAAAACTGTCGTGCTGTTAAAAGAGGCAAAAAAACGGTCATTCTTTAGACTAGTTGAGTATCTGGAGCATCAGCTTTTCTTTCAAAAACAAGGACATTTCTAAGTGACCCCAAACGGTAGTGTAAGTGTAGGGTTAGCTGGTGGTGCAATTTTTTTAAATATTTTTTTGAGGAACAGGAATAATGAAGATAATTTAATGTAGGTAGTCCGAGACTGGCCTCACACTTCAGTACATTAGGTGGCTGTGTATGCACTTTAAAGTTGGATGCGATCTGGCAACTCAATCCCAAAGAAGAAGAACTTCCTTCACAACAGCTCTGCTCCGCAAAACGCAAGAAGTATGAATGCGCTGACATCTGCTGAGGCCCCATCACAGTAAATGTTGTACTGCCAATGCAGATGCCCGGATTGACCATGCAGAGCCATGCACAAATTCAGAAAAAAATGAAGTATGCATGTTAGCCCTCTATTGCACATCATTGCCCTCAGGCAGCAACAGAAAATATTTTTGCCCCTCACACCCGCCTATATATATTGTCATATACCACTATGACAACATGTGATGACATGTCCATAAACAATCTAATGAGGTGCAGAAGTTGGTATGATGTATCAATTAGGGAAGGGTCCTTCTTTCAGGAAGTAGAGTGACATGAGTGAATGGTGTGAGAAAAGATTTGCATTGAATTATTTTGCATGTTTAAATAGATAACTTCACAATAAAAATATGCTATTGTGTAGGAATCTCCAAAATAATCATATTTGATAGGTTTTGAACATATTTCTAGTTTTTATTAGAAAAACATGTATTTTATTTTTGTTGCCCCAGGGTACATTGCAGTTAAAGGCGGATTCAGATTTACCTCACCTTTTCTAGCATGCCTTTTCTACGTACTTCTCAGTACTCAGACTTACCTTATTCAGCCATGTAACACGCTCTGTAGGTATGGCTACCTTGTGCACTCTGAATACATTTAATTCAACCGCTGAATACCCTCCCACTTGCTGGCCAACAGATTTTCTAATGGAGTTTTCATCCAATAGGGTTTTCAGTAAATGTATCTCAAGCCATCCCTTTAAATACAGTGTACCTTTTAATTAATATATTGAGAAAATGGGTTCATAATATTGGGGGATCAATGAAAGAAAGCCATCTAAATATATGCATATTTGTCTCCATTTAGCACCAATTGGTAGATTTAAAAATACTCTAACCATGTAGTTTATGTAATTTTAGGAAAGTATTTATGAATCATAAAAAAATAGCTTTCAGAGTCTTTACGCACAAAAAGAAAGAAAACGGTGTTTGATTCATTCTGAAAATTGCCACATTCAGTTCTTCAACCCATGGTAATGTTGCAAGATAAGTGTACATATAATTATTATAGGGAGAATATTGTACAATAGTAGGCAATACCCTAGTCTATTGCCTGCACTAACAATGGAACTGTGGGATGTGTCGGGTTCAAACATTTAGGGTTTGGTCTGCGCTTTGCATGTTTTAAAAAATAAATATATTATCTACTGTTACTAATGATCCTCAGCAACAACCATACGGCAGTGACTGTGTTTACAGAAGAAGCAAACAAAGGTAAATGAAACAATGTAATTAAATGGAATGATAATGTATGCTATACCAACTGAAAGGAACTAACAGTAAATTGGCAGTTGAATGTGTGGTTATTAGGCCTACTGACTGTCGATAATGATTGGGGCTCATTTTTAACATGATAGAAATAGGAAATAGAGAAAGTCGGGTGTTATATGAATTTAGTTCTTATGTGTTCATTAACTAAACATTGAAAACCGTCTCATTCAACATTGCCTCCTCATTATTAGAAGACACAGAGCCTTCTCCTAGGCCTAGAAGTCTGTATTCTTCATCCCACTGGTCAGAGCTCGGAATCGGTCCGTATCTCACCATCTATTCCAGTCATGGATTTCTCCAGTCCTAGGAATGAGAACCTTTCTCACATCATCTGCACAAAACTAACACAGTCACACAGGTGAAGGTTGCCCAAAACACAGTGATCATGACGTTTATTCATTTCCCAAACACACTATCAAACCAATTTGTTAGAGCATTATCTACACCAGAGTTCTCTGCCAGGGCCTTGGTCACTGATCCGTCTGGAGTTGTGTCATTCTGGGATGAAACCTCATACACCCCCACCCTTTTCAGCCAGTAACATATCCAAGGCTATTCTATCCTGACATCCCATCAACCTAGTTGCAGCCGTTATCACGATAAGATGCTTGATTCCAATCCAGAACTCATCAGGTAACCCCCTTGGAACTCTGATGCTATCAATATAAACTCTATTGTCAAAAGATCCTGACGGAGCACTCCTTCTCTCTCTTCTACCTGGCTCTGGGTAAGGGTAAAGAGCATGCTTAGCTGCACTAGTGCACAACTAATGGTAGGCCGGTTAGGCCACAGCTTCATACCTCCACACTCTAAGCCTTTTCATCTGCCAGTCAGATCCCTCATTGTCTTGTCGGTTGTGACATTCTCTGTCCTATGGCATGTTCTTACTTCCCCGATGGGACATCCGTGTGTGATGTAGCGAGTCATTCGATAATAATGTCCTCCTGTAACTGTGAAAAGGGGAAATCTGGATGTAATAGGCACATGGGTACAGATAATGCAGATCAATGCAACTGTCATTGTCTGGTTTCCCTGCCTTCATGAACAGCTTTACCATACAGGCCATTCCCCTGGGTGAATCAATTCCATCAAATGGAAAGGGAATGGTTATTAACTGAAACCCTTACTTTCACCACACTCCATCTTCTTCCATACAGGGTATGTGGATTTATGTTACCCTCTCTCTCGGTGTGAGCTATAACCAAATCAAATCAAATCAAAT